>NC_089581.1:70911154-71213554 GCF_019320115.1 Miscanthus floridulus
GGCTCCGACCATGATGGATCTGGCTCCGACCATGGTACATCTGGTTCCGACCATGCCTACATCATCTTCAGCCACACCAACAACTTGTCGTCCGCTTCCCCGCTACAAAGGGAAGCAGATCAACAACACCAACCTGCTCGACTCCATCGATCGGGTTGGCACCAAACTCGCTGAAACCCTAGCTCTGGTAAGTGTGATTCAAAGCTAACCTAACGAGCAGGTAACTGCTCCCCACAACAGATCTACCCGACCAGCTCAGACCAGTCGTCCTGCATGACTTAGTATAGATCTCGTGGTCATATCTACTCCTGAAGGGCGCTCTGCTCGTCGCCGGCCAGCCTCCGCGATGGGTCTCCGGCTCTCTGAGTACGAAGCCTCGATGGAGAACCACCAGGTCCAGCCCTACGGCCTGCGAAATGCTGCCTTCAGCTACGCGTATAACCTACAACGCCGCTTGGATCTGTGCTTTATGCACCGACCTCGACTGAAGCCGCGCGACTTCGTCAACATGATCCAGACTGAAGATTATCAAGAAGGATCCGTCCACACAGTCCAAGAGGGCGACTCCAGCTCCTCGTCTGGCATCGCATCTAAAGCATCTGTCCACACCGAGCTTCAGCATCACGAAGACGACAGCGCCAAGTACGATCTGGATCTGCCAGACCATGCCCCGAGGTTTTCACAATTCCCGTCTTTCCCGCCAAGACGAGGGGATTTGATCCATGTTGTCAGCAATGACGAACCGCCAGCGGTTGGCAAAACAAAACAAGAAAGGATCACACGCGAAGCATGCAATATTGACCGGTTTAATCGCCGACAAATCGAAGCCAAAGCAGACCAGGAGGCGCGACACATAAGGGTCCAGCCACGTGACCTCAACGATGCTTTCGACAGGGTGGGGACAAACAGGTCTTCAGGACTCCAAGTGCCAACGTAGCCGTCGCCATGGCGACAATGCAACGGCTACCCAACACCCCGAAAACCCAAGCGGTTCACGATGAAATACAAGCCTATCTGACGGCTGCCATGGCCCAGACCGCAGAGATTGTAAATCAAGTCCGGGCTCCATCCGTCTCAGTTGAGTCAAGCCACAGCCGCCAGCTCCCAAGTCGCTCACAGCCACTCAACCCACGTGGCTCGCGCAACAACGACCCATCAGACAACCGTCAAGGTGGAAATGGTGGCCACGATGGTGGTCAGGATGACAACCGCCATCGGGAGGACAACCGTCGCGACGTCTGGGACGATAATCGCTGAGACAACCGCGATAATCGCCACGATAACCGCGGTCGCAGGGCTAATCCAGATGGCAATCGAGATCGCCACGATGGCAATAACGATCTCCACCATTACCTCGGTGGACGCGATCTGTGCGCTCACATCAACCAGAGAGCCGACGATCGAGCATCCTACGAAAGCTATTGCCGTATGGAGTATGACACCGCCCACGGTCCGCCGGGTTTGAAGCAGTTTACTCCACATCTTCGCCAAGTCATATGGACCAAGAATTTCAAGCTCAAGAAACTTCAGAAGTACGACGGCAAGGAAAACCCCGAATTATGAGTCATGCTCTATGAAACTGCATGCAGATCAGCCATGGCTGACAAGCACGTCATGTCTAACAACTTCCCAGTCGCTGTTGGCCATGCAGGTCACCAATGGCTGGTCAGCTTGCCGACGAACTACTTTGATTCTTGGCAGGAGCTTAAGCAAGCCTTCATCGACAATTTCATCGCTACTTGTGAACAACCGGGCAACAAGTATGATCTGCAACGGATCCGAGATCAGAAAGATGAGCCACTGCGTGAGTACGTCCGGCGTTTCTCAGAGATGCGCATCAAGGTCCCATCAATCTCTGACAACGAGGCAATCGAGGCTTTCATCACTGGCCTCCGCTTCCACGACGCCCTAAGAGAGAAGCTCCTCTGGAAGAGACCTAAATCGGTCACAGCGCTCCTAGCCATCGCTAAGAAATATGCGGACGCCGACGATGCTAAGAAGATAATTATTGAAGAAGCAGCAAGGGTTCCACGCTCCGACCACCCCCCCACACCGCGACGACTACCGCGGCAACCGTGGTCGGAACGACAATTTTGACCACCGCAACCAGCGCAACGACTCCCGCGACCACCATGACCAACGTAATCAGCGGCGTAACCGCTGTGATGATTACAGGAGCAAGCGTGCTCGAGAAGACGACGGCAAGGTCAATAGCATTAAAAAGGGTGGCGGATGTTGTAATTACGAAGACGACTACGCCAAAGCATTGAAAGGGCCCTGCTAGCTCCATCCTAAGTCAAACCATACCATGGAGAATTGCCGCATTCTCAAGTCTATCTATACACGTCAACAGGCTCCGGACACATTCGACAAGCCTAACGATGCAGGGGAACAGCGCAACGAGGATAACAACGACAACGATGCAAACCCTCATCACAAGTATGTCAAGCCAACCAATCGCGTGCACACCATCATCGGAGGCAAAGTGTCCATCGAAACCAAGCGGGAACGCAAGCTGCTCGCCCGTGCTTGCTTGAACGTGGCCAACGCTGATAACCTCCTCGCCGATCCATGGCTCCCTCCGTGGTCTCACCACAAAATCTCTTTCAGTAGGAAGGACCAATGGGCCGCAATATCGGAGCCAGGACATTTTCCCCTGGTCCTCGATCCTTGTATCAACAAGGTCCAGTTCGATAGAGTACTGATCGACAGCGGCAGCTCCATCGATATACTGTTCAAGAACAGTCTGCCCGCCCTGAAGATAGCTCAGGCGGATCTTAAGCCATACGAGGCACAGTTCTGGGGTGTTCTCCCCGGATAGAGCTCTGCACCTCTCGGGCAGATCACGCTACCTGTGCAGTTTGGGACCCCGGACCACTTCCGCACCGACTACGTCAACTTTGTGGTCGCTGACTTCGACGACACCTACCATGCTATTCTTGGTCGACCGTCGCTCACCAAGTTCATGGCCATACCTCATTACAGGTATCTGGTGCTCAAGATGCCTACCGAGAAAGGAGTCCTAACCCTCCGAGGTAACATGTACGCCGCTTACACCTGTGAAGACGATAGTTTCAAAATAGCAGAGGCCCACGACCCCTCTATTCGCATGGCCAAGACCATGTTCAACGCTAAGAAGACCTCAGCCAACCACCTAGAGATCCCAGAGCTCGAGGCTCCACGCAAGAACATCAAGTCAAAGGAGCACAAGGTGATCCAGCTGGTTGACGGCGACTCCAGCAAAATGGCCCTTATTGGGGCCAACCTGGATCCCAAATAGGAAGACGCGCTCGTCGGGTTCTTGAGGAGCAACATGGATGTGTTCGCATGGAAACCTACCGACATGCCCAGTGTACCTCGGAACTTGATCGAGCACTCCTTGAATGTCAACAGCAAGGCCAAACCTATCAAGCAGAAGCTACGACGGTTCGCTCGCGACAAAAAGGAGGCGATTAGGGTAGAAGTGACATGGCTTTTGGCAGCCGGATTTATCAAAGAAGTGTATCATCCGGAGTGGTTAGCCAACCCGGTTCTTATACGCAAAAAGAATAATGAATGGAGAATGTGCGTTGATTACACTGATCTCAACAAACACTACCCTAAGGACCCCTTTGGCTTACCTCGCATAGACAAGGTCGTAGATTCAACCACCAGTTGCGAGCTCCTTTCCTTTCTCGATTGCTACTCTGGTTATCACCAGATCGCTCTCAAAAAGGACGATCAGATCAAGACGTCTTTCATCACGCCTTTCGGCGCCTACTGCTACACGACTATGTCATTCGAGCTCAAGAACGCCGGGGCTACATACCAACGCGCCATTCAGGCCTACCTCACAGACGAGATAAAAGACGACCTTGTAGAGGCCTATGTGGATGATGTAGTTGTCAAAACCAAGGAAGCACATGCCCTTGTTGACAACCTAAAACGCACCTTTGCAGCCCTCAATACATTCCAATGGAAGTTAAACCCAAAGAAGTGCATCTTTGGTGTTCCTTCTGGTATATTGCTAGGCAATGTCATCAGTTACGACGGCATATGCCCTAATCCGAAGAAAGTCAAAGCTGTCTTAGACATGAAGCCCCCCAAAAAGGTGAAGGATGTCTAGAAGCTTACCGGATGCATGGCTGCTCTCAGTCGTTTCATATCAAGATTAGGAGAAAAAGGGCTACCATTTTTCAAACTGCTCAAAGCATCCGAGAAGTTTGAGTGGTCAGAGGAAGCAGACGCTGCCTTCACGCAGCTAAAATAATACCTTACATCACCTCCGGTCCTCACTGCTCCCAGAGAAGATGAAACTCTCCTACTTTACATTGTGGCAACCAATCGGGTGGTCTCCACTACCATGGTGGTCGAGCGCGACGAGTCGGGCCACGCCTATAAGGTACAGTGGCCAATTTATTTCATCAGTGAGGTACTCAATGAATCCAAGACCAGGTACCCATAGATTCAGAAACTGCTCTACGCCATACTGATAACATCCCAAAAGTTGAGACATTACTTCGACGGATATCGTGTGGTGGTCATGATTGAGTACCCTTTGGGGGACATCATTCGCAATAAGGATGCAAATGGGCGCATCGTCAATGGGCAATGGAGCTATGCCCCTTCTCCTTGGAATTTGCAAGCCGTACTACAATCAAGTCTCAGGCCCTCGTCAATTTCATCGTCGAGTGGACAGACTTAAGCACGCCTACCTCTCCGAGATCCAACGAATATTGGACGATGTACTTCGATGGCTCTCTCAACATTGATGGTGTGAGAGCAGCAGTTCTTTTCATGTCACCATCTAAGGAGCAGCTCCGGTACGTCCTTAGGATTTATTTCCCGTCATCTAATAACGCCGCCGAATATGAAGCATGCCTGCGTGGTTACGCATTGCGGTTGAGCTTGGTGTTAAACGTCTCTATGTCTATGGAGACTCGGCTCTAGTCATCAACCAACTCAACAAGGACTGGGACATGACCAGCGAAAAGATGGACGCATACTGCAAATCGATAAGAAAGCTGGAAGGCAGGTTCTATGGCATCGAGTACATACACGTGGTTCGGGACAAGAACCAAGCAGCGGATGCGCTGTCAAAGTTAGGATCATCCCGAGCCAAAATCCCACATGGCGTATTCGTCAAGACCTGCTCACACCTTCCATCGAAGAGGAAGATTCCACGGTCGACAAAGCTCTAGACCAGCAATTGGTGGCTACGGTTCCGGCACCGAGCACAACCGAGCCGCCTCCGACCACTCATGAGCCAGATTGGAGAACACCTTTTATCAAGTACTTAACAGATGATAGCGGTTATACTGATCGGACAGAAAACGAGCACCTGATGCGTCGTAGTAAGCAGTATCTGCTCGCCGATGGCAAGTTATGGCTCAAAAATGCAAAGGAGGAAATCTTGATGAAGTGTATAACCCAGGAGGAAGGCGAACATCTCCTAGACCAAATCCACTCTAGCTCCTGTGGCAACCACGCGGCCTCAAGAACACTGGTCGGTAAGGCTTTCCGAGCAGGGTTCTATTAGCCGTCAGCAGTAGCCGACGCAGAAAAGCTAGTCCACCACTGTGAGGGTTGTCAGTTCTTCACCAAGAGAACCCACGTACCAGCACATGAGATCCAGATGATTCCAGCCTCTTGGCCCTTCGCATGCTGGGGACTGGATATGATCGGGCCTTTCAAACCGGCTCCTAGGAAATTTACATGCGTCTTCGTGCTGATTGACAAATTTTCTAAGTGGATAGAATACATGCCTTTGGTACAGGCATCCTCAGAGAAGGCTATCACATTCCTCGACTAGGTCATCCACCGTTTTGGCGTACCAACAGCATCATCACCGATCTAGGTACTCAGTTCACCGAGAACGCTTTTTGGGACTTCTGCGATGAAAGGAGCATAGTAGTAAAATACGTCTCGGTGGCACACCCTAGAGCTAATGGACAAGTCGAGTGGGCAAATGGCATGATCTTGGACGCATTGAAGAAGAGGATGTACAGAGAAAATGACAAAGCTCCCGGACGATGGCTCAAAGAGTTACCAGCCGTGGTCTGGGGCCTCAGAACTCAGCCCAGTCGTAACACCAGCGTCTCACCATACTTTATGGTTTACGGCGCTGAGGCAGTCCTCCCACCAGATATAGCTTTCAGATCAGCACGGGTAGAGAACTTCGACGAAGGCAAGGTCAATGAAGTACGGGAGCTAGAAGTGAACAGCGCAGAAGAGAAAAGGCTCGATTCTTGTGTACGTACGGCCAAATACCTTGCTGTTTTGCGCAGGTACTACAACAAGAACGTTAAAGAGCGGTTCTTCGTGGTCGGGGATTTGGTCCTGAAGTGGAAGACGAACCAGGCTGGTGTCCACAAACTCGCAACCCCATGGAGGGACCCTTCATGATCAAGGAAGTCACACGACCAACGTCTTACAGGTTAGCTCACCTGGACGGTACAGACGTACCAAACTCGTGGCACATCGATAAGCTTAGACGTTTCTATGCTTAACTACTGAGATATGCACTCCTCTTGTACTTTCGATTTACTTCAATAAAGCAATTATGATTCTTCTCCGACCACTCTAATGTGTCACTTTGAATTTTATGGTTATTCTAACTTAACCAGTAAAAGCCGACCACCACTCCTTCTATGGTTTTCGGAGCAGGCCCTGTCTCCGGTTCTTCCCAACACATGCATGGGATCCGCTCTCTACGTTATGGGTGATCGGCAGGCCCCCCTTGGTTTGACTTGTCCGCATCTACGTGTGCACAGGTCACCGTACCTCACACTCCGACCACATGGCAAACTAGGGCCACACAAACTTTCGGGATGATGTGTCGAGCAAAATGGTACAACTAAACAGAACGTTAACATGTTCTCACTTAGTTACACCAAGATAAAGTTTCAAGCTTAAATACGTTTTATACAAAGCAAACAAGCTTATAATGATATATAGTTACGTTATTACAAGCTTGCCTGAAGAGGCTCAAGTTTACAATAACACAACTATGTCCTCCTTCTATAGCTCTAAGCCTATTACATTGGCTGGTCGGGGCGCGTGGCACTTACAGCTCATCGCTTCCGATATCCTACTCGAGTCTCGAGGACTCTTGTGCTAGTTGAGCTGAAGGGGATGGCCCCGTCGATGCCTGGCTGGTCGAGACCGTAGGCTTCGTTGGTTGGCTTGCAACTAATGGCATTTCCAGCTGACTTGTCGATGGCGTACCCTGTACAGGTGCTATCCCACCTCCACACAGGTTAATGTCACCAATTATCTTTGACGACAAGTCCAGCTGGGCCGTCTGAAGCTCCTCCGCCTTGTCTGGGTCTACCTCCTTCTGGTACCCAGCCTCCAGGTGTTTAAGATCGATCAGGGGGTAGTGGGCACGCACCATGCTTAGTACACGGGCACCCGTGTACTCACCTGCCTCCTTCATGAACTCTTGGAACCATCCCCACGCTTGTCTGCATCTCTCGACCAGTCTGAGCTGGGGCATCCTTGGCTCTTCCTCTATGAGTGCCGGGTCGATAAGGTCAAGTACGAGCACAATGCTAGTTGCCACTTCTTGGCACCAGTTCTTCCACGTGTCCCGCTCCTTGGTGGCCTCGAGGCATCGTGCTTTCCAGCCATCATGCTCTTTGATCATGGCTTCTAGGTGCCTCTTGGCATTGACTTTTAAAACTAAACACCGTACAAGACATCAAATGTAATGACACGACAAGACAAGGCGGGCAATAGAATGAGAAAGGTGGTCTGGAATACTTATTTTTTAGTTCCTCCTTCATCTTGGTTGTGCGGTCCTAGAGTTCAGACTGGTCGCGTGCCAGTTTCTCGTTGTCCTCTTTCAGGCGACCACATGTTGCGGTCACACGGCTATTCTCCCCTTGGAGGCGGGTCACTTCAGCTTCTAAACCTGCGTTAAAGCTGTTACTGCCAACAATGCAACAACACAAGTCCTGCACTTGCTATGATAAGATTAAAACTTGTTTTTTCCCGCTCTTTGTTATTGAGCTGGCCGACCAGGTTTTGGTTCTGTACCTCTTGCTCTATCCTCTCCTGGTCGACGGCTTCAAGTTGGCAGCACAAGCGTTCCACCTCAGCCGCCAATTCTTTATTGTTCGCCATGATCCCCTCAATCTGGTCGAAGCACCTCTTTCGGTACTTTGCGGTCTTCATCAAGTCTTGCATATAGACAAGCTAAGTTAGATAGTTCGACTACATAACAGGGTCAGGTGATCAAACTAGACATACCTGGACTTCTGTCACCAGACGCTTTGCCGCTCATTCAACTTTTAGGGTCTCTTCGACCTCTGGGATTTCTTCATGCATAACCCACTCGTCGTTCCGCCAGCGCGACACATATACATGTTGTCGCTTATCTTGGGGTGGCCTAGGACCTCTTCTACTTTGTCCTCTTCAGCCTCCTATTCAGGGGGCAGCGCTGGTCTAGAGTCTGCAGTCTCTGAGACCACCATGGCTTTCCCACGAGCCATTGCATCGGCAAGAGTGCTCTGCGCCACCTCTGGCTGCTGCTCCTCGGCTTGGTTTGATTCCCTTGGTGCCAAGGTATCCACCTTAGCAGGGTTAGTGCTTGGAACACTTGTACTTAGCTCGGCTATCTTCTCGACGAGCTACTCGGGGACTGTCGTCGGGCCGCTCGCCTGCTGAGGTTCCGGTGGAGTTTCTTCTATAGGTTCCTCCACGGCTGGCTGCTGGGTAGTTTTTTCAGCCATTATTGGCGAAGTCGTGCCGCACCTGGCTAGCTGGTCAGGATTTTCGGTGAACGCCGACCTGATACACCACGGAAGAGTTCAGAAGACAATAATATTCAATACAAATTACAAGCTTACATCAAAGTCACAGATACTTACAGCTTTGAAGCACGGAATGATGTGGCGAAGGAGCGTCTCCTCGATCGCCCCTGCTCCGCATGCTCGGCGGTTTCCACCGGGTCTTTCCCGATGACCGATACTAGCACCGGGGTTTGATGCTCGACACTTCCCTTGCTTGTCCTCTGTGTTGCAGTGGTCGGTGATGCGATCACTGCTGGCACAGAGGAGCCACCCTGCTCCGTTGACCCCATTTGTCTCCTCCTCTTTCGGGGGACAAGCCGGAAGATGTCCGCATCCTCTACTTCATCGTCTGAAAGGGGGAAGATGGCTTGGCATCATTTGTTGGTAGTCGGACGCTTGCCAGCAGCTCTGGTAGATGCGTCCTCCATAGCCTCGAGTGCCGCCCAGTGGACGTCGTCGGTCCTGGCGCTGGTCTGGGCGGCTGGGCCGGCAACTTGCAGCCAATCCACACCGGGGGGCAGAGACACAAACACTGCTGCCTGGTCACAACCATTACTCTGAGACACATAACGGAAACAATAGTCAATTTCTTGTTACAACATGATTCTACAGTTACAAGGAAGCATCATTTACCTTTGGGGGAGGTCGGGCCAGCTTGAAGGCGTGCTCGATGTCATTTAACCTAACGTAATTGGGATCGGCCAGGTTGAATAGCTCCCCAATCCTGGCCTTGACTTCTATCTTGTTGAGCGCCTCTTTCCTGGTCCTCATTGGATCGGCGCTCCCCTGGTACTCGGAGCCAGGATGTACCCTCTTCTGGCAGGGCTGGATCCTTCGGCTGATGAAGTTCCCGACCACACTTAGACCATCTAGTTTTCCCCATGGGATCATCCCGAGCAGTTCTGCGATCTACACCAAGTTCTCGGGCTTCTCCGACCAGCTGTTCTTCTTCTCCAGAATCAACCCCACGTCGCAGAGGGTGATTGTGTTCGGCTCTTCACGGATGTAGAACCACTTCTTGTACCATTCGTCTAGCGAGGTGTTCCAGGGGCAGTGCAAGTACTGGGCCTTCATACCATCACGCAGATTGAGGTAGATGCCTCTGGCTATCTTCGAGCCGCTGCTCCCTTTCTTCTATAGACTATACATGTGGCGAAAGAGGTCGAAATGGGGCTGGAAGCCACCATAGGCCTCACAGAGATGGATGAAGGTGGAGATAAGAAGAATCGAGTTGGGATGCAGATTGCAAATCCCAACCTCGTAATACAAGCAGAGACCCTGAAGGAAAGGGTGCACTGGAACCCCAAAACCCTGTTTGAAGAAATCCTCGAACACCACAATCTCACCTGGTTGTGGGTCGGGGAAGCTTTCTCCTTCTGGCGCATGCCATCCCGTGAGCGCCTTGTTGTGGAGCACTCCGATGGCGACGAGGTCTTCGATGGTCTGCTCATTGCTCCTTGACTTCCACCACTCCTTCGCCATGACTCCGCCTTTCTTCTGGGCGTCTCTCTTCGCCATTAATCTGCCCTTGCTAAGGGAATGGATGTGGTGGAGGGGGGATTGGTGATGATTTTTTGGGGAATAGGGTTCGGCAAGAGGTAGAAAAAGGTTGTGGCGGCGAATGACAATGGGGAACGGTAAAAGTAACTTCCTAGATCTACATTATAAATAACAAAGAGCTCCATCGTTTCATCCGCCTGAGATTCTTGGGAGACGTGCGCACGCGCCGCAGACGGTTGTTCACACAACCTCTAGATCTACACCAATAAACACACCCCATCGTTACCAGTGTATGCACCTCTTCATTGATAGTGTAAGAGGGCCCACACTGACGCACCTCCATACAGGTGCCAAGCGACTGTTTGCTAGAAAAGAGCAAGAAGACAGAGTGACGTACTATACCCATCTACATTTTTTACCAGACGTGTCAGACTGGACTTGGCAGAAAAAGGAGATAAATAAATACACCAAATAGTATACGAGTGGCGTTTGTATTTTCGCTGCATGTCTTGTGCTCAAGGATGATTCAGACTACTACAAAGCTCGGGGACTGCCCAGACCACTGCCGTGCTCGGGGACTGCCCAGACCACTACCGTGCTCGGGGACTGCCCAGACCACTGCCGTGCTCGTGGACTGCCAAGACCACTACCGTGCTCGAGGACTGCTCCGACCACTACTGTGCTCGGGGGACTGCTCCGACAACTGATGTGCTCGGGGACTGTACCGACCACTGCTCGGAGAATGGTTCTCCTTGACTACATGTGATTTGTACTCACATACAGTTGAGAGACATTTATTTAGACCTTGCTACAAGGCTCATACTTTGCCTTCCAGCAAGCTCGGGGACTACGTCGGTATGATGCAACTGTTGGTGCATCTCGTATCGCCTGTACAATGATTGGATTCTTAACTTTGGTGGAAATTCTTTTTTAGACCCTGGCACCACGTGCCTGTGTCACCTACTACCAGGCTCGGAGACTAAGTGGGCACACTTCACCTTGCGGTGAATGTGTTTTAATCGACCCCTGTGCTTTGAATGATTGTAAGGATTATCAATGTGCTCGGGGACTATCCCGACCACTGCTCGGAGAATGGTTCTCCTCGGCTACATGTGAGTTGTACTCACATACAGTTGAGAGACATTTATTTAGACCTTGCTACAAGGTTCATACCTCGCCTTCCAGCAAGCTCGGGGACTACGTCGGTACGATGCACCTGCCGGTGCATCTCGTTTTTGTTTGTACGACAATTGGGTTCTCAACTTAACTGGGAATTCTTTTTAGACCCTGGCACCACATGCCTGCATCACCTACTACTAGGCTCGGGGACTAAGTGGGCACACTTCACCTTGCGGTGAATGTGTTTTAATCGACCCCTGTGCTTTGAATGATTGTAAGGATTATCAATGTGCTCGGGGACTGTCCTGACCACTGCTCGGAGAATGGTTCTCCTCGGCTATATGTGAGTTGTACTCACATACAGTTGAGAGACATTTATTTAGACCTTGCTACAAGGTTCATACCTCACCTTCCAGCAAGCTCAGGGACTATGTCGGTATGATGCACCTATCGGTGCATCTCGTTTTTGTTTGTACGACAATTGGGTTCTCAACTTAACTGGGAATTCTTTTTAGACCCTGGCACCATGTGCCTACATCACCTACTACCAGGCTCGGGGACTAAGTGGGCACACTTCACCTTGTGGTGAATGTGTTGGTTTTTTCGACCCCTACGCCTCTGACGTTCAAGGACGCTATGCTTCAAGACCACTTACATTTCTTTCTAGAAATACAAGTGGGCACACTTCTTAGGATGGAAATCTTTTTCTTTTTTCTTAAGAGCACCATACATTCTTCGGACAACTTACTTCTCCGGCGATGATGGTGGTCAGAAATGTCAAGAACTCAAGCCTTACTTGTCGAAGAAGGTTAAAATGGCGTGTCGCAGCATAATACATGGTGCTTGGGGACTAGCTATGGGGGTATTAACCCCTATACCCTTATGGCTAAGCTTGGGCCGGCCCGGATCGATGGGTCCGGTCCACCCAAAAGACGACGTGCGGCCCAGCCAACCTAATCGGAGTCCCACACAAGGAGTCAAGGCGGATTTGGCGATCAAGCAAGATCCTGGTCGGTTAGAATAGGAATCCTTGTCCGGCCACGTACGGCAATTGTAACTGACTAGGATTGGTTTCCAGATCTATAACCCTGCCCCCCGGACTATATAAGGCGGGCATGGGATCCCTCTAAAAAAGACATCTCTCATTGACATACAGCAATACAAATCAGACGCAGGACGTAGGTATTACGCCTTCTTGGCGGCCGAACCTGGATAAAACCTCATGTCTGTCTTGCGTCACCGTCTTGTTTGTGGCTTGCGCATCTGTCTACCGACAATCTACTACCTTGGGCATACCCCTAGGTAGACTGCCGACCATATTTCGTTGACAGAGGATGATGAGAGGATTCCAGAGATGTTCCATAGATTGATTGATCATCTCTCTTGCTAGGTGCGGTATACCTTTCTCTACCTCTTGCATTTGCATTCCTAGAGATATCTTGTGTAGAGGTAGTTGAGTAGCTAGTGCAGCTTAGCTTAGTTGGTAAACTAGTTGTCTAGCTTGCTCACTAGTGTAGCTAAGTAGTGACATAACAAATTGTGTGCATAGTGATCATAGCAACTAGAATTGTTGGTATAGGTGACTTGCAACCCTTGTAGAGTTAGAGCAAAATTGCATTTCACCATTTAGTGTACTAACCATTTGCTCTAGTGAATTTGTAGAGAATTTTTGTAGGCTATTCACCCCCTCTAGCCATTTAGGACCTTTTAGATGTGCTCACCTCGTCCACCGATGAGGTTGCCAGAGAAGGGTGGCGGCACATGGCGGACGCTACCATGAGGTCTCAACGCTAGGAGGATTCCAGAGAATGGAACTAGAGACGCACGTTGGGTTGGGGGTTGGGGAGGGGTGAGTGCATTGCTTCATGCACTCACGCTTGTCACATGCTCATGGAGGACATGGTGACCCAAGCCACCACCCAAAGGGAGCATGCTCCATCACCAAAGAAGACCCATATGATCCTAAGTGAACCCACTCCCCCAAATGCTTCTAGGGTTTTAGGCTTTTAGCTTCAAACTCGTGTCGATTTGTTTCAATATGACTGCCATAGAGATGCTTCATCAAGTTGATATGTCATGTTTAATGATTTTCCCCCAATGCTCTAGGGTTAGGGTTTTAGCTTCCATCCCATGGTAGATTTGATTCAATGTGACTGCCATCATTACTACAAAATTGATTTTCAGCAATGGGAGCTTTTTTAGTGATGAGTCAATTTGTAGCCGCCTCTACAGTGGCCTCAAACCAAACCGCCTATAGAAAGTTCCTAGCCGCCTCTACAAATGCCCCTATTTTAGAGGTGGCTCTATTTCCAGCCACCTCTAGAAATCGATTTCAGTTGCCTATGAAAATAGGAGCTACGCAGTAAAATTGGAATTTTCAAAAGACCTCGGATGGAGAAACAACCAAAACAAAAGTTGAAGATTTTGAAAAGTTATACAACTTTATAGTTGACAACTATTTTGTTTGAATTCATCTATGCATGAAAATTACGTTTTAACTTCTTACATTTGAAATTCAAAATTTTTAGATGGGGAAATGACCAAAATCAAAGTTGTAGATCTAGAAAAGTTATAAAACTTTGTAGTTGACAACTTTTATATTTGAATTAGTTTAGAATTCCAAAAACTCATTTCAATACCCGATGAAGATAAAATGAGGAGGACGATTATCCCAAATGAACGCAAGTGTGTTATGGGTGGAGTGATTAGGGGAGGAACGCACGAGGCCTGAGGTCATGATTTGATCACCTACAGTCACGAAGCATGCGAATAATCTTGTGACTTGTGACTTGAGTCTGCTCGTGCGTGTGGCTTCCTAGTGGGGTCTCGTAGCCTGATATTAATTTTTTTGCCTGAGTCTATAATTTCTAGACAATGATTTATAGAGGCGGCTATAAATCGATTTCTAGAGATAGAAAAACATACGTGGCTGGGGCAGCCGCCTCTATAGAGGCTTCCCAGCCTTTCTATAGTAGTGCATGGAGATTCTTTCATGATGTTGATCTATCATCCTTCATGATATTCTCCTTAATGCTCTAGGGTTAGGGTTTTTGCTTTCATCCTGTGTTAATTTGATTCAATGCGACTGCCATGGAGACGCTTCATCATGCTAATCACATGTAGATTTTTTTATTCAAAATATGATTGCCATTGAAGATGTTTCATAATGCTGCTATGCATTGTTACACCATAATGTATCAAATGTTAATGCATGCTTAGTTTGTTTGCAACAATCGGCTATAGGGTGTGTGTATATATTATGTCATGTTTCTTTTTAAAATGTGATAGGTTTTCCATGCTTGGCACCTGTGTGTTGATACATGTTTTTTGATATGTTGCAGAATATTGTCTATCGATAGAATATCGTCGGCAGTCCTCCAAGGGGTATCCTACGAAGGTAGATTGATCGGCAGAGGTGCACGTAATCAAGAACAAAAAGGCAACAGAGACACAAGAGTTTGACAGGTTTGGGCCATCGGCATGATGTAATACCCTACTCCTATGGTCTGTTGGTTTGTATTGGCTGTCGTATGATATTGCGTGTGTTTTTAGGGGTCCCCTACCCGCCTTATATAGCCGGGGGTAGGGTTACAAGTCAGTTAGATCTAGAAGATGACCGGTAAGTAATATCAAGTTACAGGAATCATAGGATTGAGCATATCCTAATAGATCTCATAACATCTTCAAGATATCACCCTTGATGTCTTACGGTACACGCCGAGCAGCACCGTGCACCGTAAGTCTTCATCTTGTGGGCTGGACCACCCCTGGCGGCACAGCCCTTGTAGTCTGTCATGGGTATCCAGGGTCGTACCCCCCATAGCTAGTCCCCGAGCATCTTGTATTAGCTGTGCAACGCCGTCTTGAGCTTATCTGAGTAGTTGTAAACAAAGCCGAGCAGTCAAACTCATAGTACAACCCCCCTAATGAGTCATCGAGCAGTTGTGGACCATAACCGACCAGCTTAACTGTCCGACCGAGCCCAGACTTACCCAAGTAAGGCTTGCCAGAAGGATGTAAGGAGCTCAAGTTCAAAATCAAAAATTTCCTTGTTGTGAACCAAGTGTGCCCACTTAGAGTCCGACCACGAGAAAGGGAGATAATCTTCTTCAACTTTGGGAGGCATGGAGTCTTCCAACAAATAGATTAAATAAAACACACTCATCGCAAGGTGAAGTGTACCCACTTAGTCCCCGAGCCTGACAGTAGGTGACATGGTCACGTGGTGCCAGGGTACAAAAAGTAGAAGAAAGACAGAAGACCAGCTAAATAGGCAAGCAATCCATGGGCTGAGCCCTGAAATGAAAAGCACACATTCATCGCAAGGTGAAGTGTGCCCACTTAGTCCCTAAGCCTAACAGTAGGTGACGTGGTCACGTGGTGCCAGGGTCAGAAACAACAGTAACTAGAAAAAAAGTCCCCAGTATGGTGAGAAACTGAATCATAATGATGACGTAGTCCCCGAGCCACAAGTGAAAATCTCGGATAAATCAAGAAGTGCCGATTACTCAAATCGTGGAGAAAAAACTAGAGTAATGACTGTATAGTAGAAATTACTGAGCCTTGATGGTATTGCGGAGAGGTCGACAAATATTCGGTGTGTAGTACCGAGTTGCGTTGAAAAATGGGCGATATGGGTCGTAGTTGCGTGGAATCCTAGATAACGACCCAGCACGCCGCTTTGGGGAATTCAAAAGGGCGCAAATCAGCATGGTGCTGTTTCCCAAAAACCCTTGAATGCAAAAAGTCGGGAGGGTGTCTTTATAACTACGTCACCGTACTCCGCGCTCCCACCTTTGCCACTCCATCACTTCATCTTCCTCCTTGCCCTCATGCTCCCCCATTCACATTCACACGCGCTCCACCGCTAGGGCTAAAAAGCTTGCGTAAAGGGACCAGTTCTGATCTAGATCTAAGGGATGGCGCTAAAAAGAGGGGAGGTGGTAACGCAAAGAAGGCAGCCACTGAGGCGAGCCGTGACAAGTAATGGGTACCATCACTCATGGGGGAGATAGAACTCAATGAGATGGTGGGGGCGAGCGTTCTTCCTAATCGTGCCACCGCCGGATGGCGTTCGGCCAATGGTGAGCCCTATCCGATGCCACACACCGATGAACTCGTTGTATTCAAAGATTACTTTTGGCGTGGATTAGGGCTTTTGGTACATTCTTTCTTGTGGGATCTGTTGGAGTATTAGGGACTGAGCTTATGTAATATTCATCCGAACACTATTTTGCACATTTCTATGTTTATCCACTTCTGCGAGGTTTATCTTGGCATTCTTCCCCATTTCAATCTCTTTCGACACTTTTTCTGGCTCATGAAGAAAGGAGGGGGCAGTTCCAAAGTTGTCGGCGGTGTGTATCTATAGCTCCACGATGGGATGGCGAGCGAATACATTCCTATGCCACTGAATACCTCACTAAAGGGGTGGAATGCTAGGTGGTTCTATATGAAGCAAACTGATTTCTATCGTCTAATGTGACATCGACCAGATTCCGAAGAATCAAAGGAGCTGGTCGAAGAAACCAACCAGTGTCGATATGGAATAGGTGAAGCAGCTCCTCGAGCTAATGAGGGGCATGAAGATGAGCAGAGTGGTGGTGGTGGTGAACTTCATACTACGCCGCGTCCAGCCCTGCAAGGAGAGGGCTCATGCGGGCTTTGACTTCAAAGGAGATACTGACAGCACCTAGGAGAGGACGAAGAACCTGATGAAGGAGGTTGTGCTACACTAGGCTACTGAACTATTCACTCCAAATGTGTTGTACATCATGCCAGGGTAGCCAAAACCCTTCAACTACATGAACTCACCTCCTCAGGTAAAAATCTCGACTGTTGTTCCTGGTGCTTTTTATCCCGTGCCAACGCTAAGCAGTGGAATAATTTGCTTGTGGAAAAATCAATTGGCAGGAATGGGTGGCATACTTCTTGGGCGTGCTGAGGAGCGAATGGCCAGAGGTAGTGGATGCCAGGCCAACTACTCAGCCAGATGAAGGTGCCATTAGCACCTTGTTTGAATACGGAGGCGAAGGTGCTAGTCAAAAGTGGAGTCCCCCTCGATATTAGAGAAAGTTCAGGGGAAAAGGGCAGTGAAAGATGAGCTGGCCTGAAAGAAAGGAAGAACGGCGGATGTAGCTCCCCGCAAGCCGGTCGGCATCTCATTTGGTGGCGGTCGGACCGCTCGGACACAGAGTATGGCGATATCTGAGTGGTCGGACGACAAGGAGGCCCCAATAGCTCCCCCTCTGAGCACTAAAGCATCATCGCGCAGCACGCATGTGGAGGTATGATCGAAGGGAGGAGCAAACATCTAGCATCGAGTCCCCGAGAAGCAGCCAACAGAGAAGACGCAGACGATAGGGGCCACAAGACCACCAGCCTAGGACACACAGGTCAACCCTAGAGCAGGGCCTAGGAGCTCAGGGAGGCAGCACCGATTCAGAACCATTCATTGGGAAGCTAACGTGTAAGTATCTTTGCTTTGGGATCAGTTGCTGTCCGATCTTTATAGTGGCGGTGATCGATGGGCTAATCTGATGCAGAATGGGGCGCGCGAAGGATCTGAATCCTTCAGGCCAGACTGGCAAGCAGCTAGGGGCTAGTCTTGGCATAGAGACATTGTAGGCAGACTCCAACCTAGAGTCCCCTGGCGCTCATTGGTTTGCATAGGATTCGACCACCGCTGCTGATGGAGTTAGAGGTGGAGAGCGGTCAGTGACAACGACAGACAATTCGACATAGACACTAGGAGCAATGGTGAGAGCCACCGAGTCTTCAAAGGCAGAAGCAGGAGCTGCCAAAGCTATGCCAAAATCAGGGGCATAGAGGCCAGCAGCGTCGGAGGAGCAAGCGGCGCACCCTGAGATGCTACAGGGCATGGTTGGTCGCTCCATGCGGCCACCGAGCCCCCAAGGAGCACCATTAGCTATGGAGGAAGAGGACGGGGTTGAGGAGATCAAGCATGGAGGATCACGACCTCAGACCGTCCGCATCTTCCATAAGCGAGGGGAGGAAATTGTGGTCATAGAAGAGGAGGACACTACCAGGGAGGTGAAGAGGCTATGTTCCACCCTTTGCATAGCTATGATGTAAATTGAGGTTAGTGTTGCATCAGCGGTGTCCATCTTTGGTGTTGGAGACTATGGTCTTTTATAATCTTGGTGCTTTGCAGGGCATAGTGCGAACTACCATACAACGACAGTAGTTGATCAAAAGGATGGAGCCCCTCACCAAGGAGAACGAGAAACTGAGGGAGGCAATGAAACTGATGGAGAAGAACGTCTAGAGGGCCTAGTGTGAAAGGGATCTTGCTGAATCAAACACCAAGGACCTAGAGTACCAAAAGGGCACCTTATCCGAGTAGTTGAAGACCATCTCCGAGCAGCTAGAGTGCACCTCCAAGCAGCTATAAAGCGTCTCCAAATAGAAGAAAGGTATTGTAGATCGGTGAATTTGTTCTGCATTGCCAAACAGTCTTGATGTTGCTATCGACCATTACATTTGTAGAGCAAGATGCAGAGCTCGGCCGGTTGTGTCAAGTCATCGGTCAACTCCATGAGGAGAAGGAAAAAGCATCTAGGAGAGCGGAGAAACTAGTCGAGGATCTAGAAGGTGAGTCATTCATGGTTGGGGGTGTTGCTGATATGATTTCTTCATTTGACGAATCCTTTTGGTGTCTGCAGAATACCATTGAAAAACCAAGGCACAGTTTGATGCACTGGAGCTGGAGACAAAAATCTAGAGGGGAAAATTTGATGTCATGGTGGCCGGAGTTAGGCCGGTGCTCGACTATATTGATATGGAGGTAGCTCCTCAGCCCAACAACAGGCCGCCCCATCTGGACGCCATCATTGATAGGTGCAATGTGGCATGGGAAAACTTCAAAGGCTTCAACCGAGATGTTGCTGTCTCCATCATGATGCATGCCCTGGCTAGAGGGATGAGTGCGACGAAAGAGGAGCAACTGAAAGATGAGGTGGAGGACACGGCGAAGAGGTTGGCCGGTGATGTCGATCTGTTCGGCGAGGTAGACGATGATGGCCAAGCTCAATAGACTGAGTGGGGAGGAACTTGTATGGAACAACTAGAAAGGAGAGTTAGATGCACGAGGGCCTAAGCAAACATTTGTGTATTTGTATAAATGTTGTAAGTAGACGACATATGCTTGTTCAGGCAGCTTGCTAGTGCTTGCGATGAAAAAGAGATGTGTTGTTAGCCCTAACGCGTTTATACGTGGAATAAGTAGCGTCCGAGTAGTTAGTTCGTTACTAGTCTCTTGGCCTTGGCTAGCCCGTATTCCATAACATCGAGCTCTAGAGCCTGTGCAGTGTAGGAGAGACAGACATGACTGAGGAACCACTACCGACCACCCATAACGCATAGTGCTGGAGCCCATAGCTGAAAGTGCATTTGCCCCCTATGTGGGTTTTGGTGTATTGATGACATCCAAATTAGGGACTAATGTGATCTTAATGAGATATGTTGCAGCTATTAGTCCCATGAAAGATTCAAAGAGTTGATAAAGATGAAATGGTATCCCTCAATTCTTGAAGTTGTAAATGTGGATGAACTCAAAACGCTCTCCAAAGGTTTTAATTTTGTTTTTGAGTTTAGGATCCACCACACTATAAAGAGGGATGCAAACTTAGTTGGTCTGAGGAAGATAGAGTGCTCAAGCATTAAAATAAAATCAAAAGAAAGACACTCTAGCACTCCACGAGCACATAGATTATTTTTCTGTGGCTGTCGGTGTCGGAAGTCTCGACCCAAGCCAGGAGTCCCGGCACCTATGGTTCTGACTGGCTGGCTGTCTACGCTCATCGGAAGTCCCGACGTACATCAGAAGTTCCAACCGTCGAAAGTCCCGACGTTTGCCAGGAGTTCCGACATTGACTTGCATGCGTGGACTTCTAACCCTTCATGAACAGTGTTCCTGTTAATGTCAGAAGTCCTAAGATCTGCGTCGAAACTTCTGACATAGATCTGAATAGTTAGATTTCCACTTGGAGTATAAATACCCCTCTCTTTACTTCTAACCATTACTAACTCATTCACAGCTGACCCACTTCATGCTCAATAGCTCCCAAGCAACTAAAGCACCCCTCTCCTTCCCCCTTTGCTCTAATCTTTGATTCTCTTAGGGTTTTGAGTGAAAGGAGAGTGGATTAAGTGAGAGCATCACTTTGGCAAGCTTGAGCACTTGATTTCTTCGTCAAGCCGGTTGATTTTGCGTCTATTACTCTTGGGGCTTTGCCCCTAGCTGGCTAGGCATTACCCAAGAGCTTCCATCTTATGGAAGAACCTTGGGAAGTTTGTATTACCCTTGATTTCTTAGTGGAAAGCTCAAGTGACCTTTGTGGTCGCTTTGAGAGAGGCAAGGAGGTGGAAAAGACTCTGACATTGGTGGTCACCTCAACAACAAGGACGTAGGAGCTCCTTTGTGGGGTTGCCAAACCTCAGGATAAATCTGTGTCCGGTGTGCTTGTTGTTGTGATTGCTAGAGATTACTTGTATTTGTTTGTCTCTTTCTCTCCCAAACTTCATTTTAGGGTTTGGACTCGATCTACGGTTTGGAGGCATTACGGCGTCAAGGGAGTGACCCAACATCTTCACCAAACCACTAGGAAGTGGGGTTGTAAGATTATTTATTCGCAAAGTTAAATTTGGCACTGCTTTTGTAGTTCACGTAGGCATCGAAACTGCTGATGTTTGCATCGAAACTTCTGACAACGTCGGGAGTTCTGACCCAAACACCGGGACTTCCAACATTGACTGACAAATTTGAACTTAGCATTTGTAGTTAATTTTTAGATACTCCTATTCACCCCCCCTCTAGGCATTGTTAGATCCTTTCAATTGGTATCAGAGTGAGGTGTTCTCTTTGCGCTTCACCGCGTGAGAAGAAACAATGTCGGAATCCAACAAGATGCAAGCCGTTGCCGCCAAGATGACCAAGAAAATAGAAGAAGAATTGATGGGTGCTCAAGTCAAGTTCTTTCAAGATGAAATGAAAAAGATGCAAGATGAGATGAACAAGATGAAGGAAGAATTGAGCAAGAAGGTTGATGATGCAATAAGTGGCAAGAATGATACAAGTGACAAGAATGAAGCAAACAAAGATGCCGCTAGTGATATTGGAGCCAGTGAGCATACTCATGGAAAGGGAAAATATTCAAACATGAGCTTTGACTATGGACAACTCATAAAAGGTTCAACACTACATACTCCATCCATCAACATTGGCAAGCCACCTCACTTTGATGGAACAAGATACACCAATTGGTCTTACAAGAAGAAGATGCATCCCATTGCCGCAAGACTTTGGGAAGTTGTGGATGTTGGTGTGATGATTCCTACCGATGAAGATAGAGAGATAACTCCGGAAGAAGTGCACAACCTCCATCAAAATGCATAAGCCGTAGCATTGCTTGTATCAAGCCTAGCTCCGGATGAGTTTAGAAAAGTGAATGGAATGGAAAGTGCAAAACAAATTTGGGATACTTTGAAAGTGTCATTTGAAGGAGATAAAAGTGTGAGAAAAGGCAACATTGAGTTACTTCATTGTGAATTGGAAAGATTTGTATTCTTGCAAAAATGAAACAACACAATCCATGTTTGATAGGCTCATGGCATTGGTCAACCGCATAAGAGCTCTTGAAAGCACCGAATGGGATGACAACAAGGTTGCTAGAAAGATGTTGAGAACCTATAGAGCCAAGAACAACATGCTAGCATCTGTGATCATGGAAGGGCCCGGTTATGATGAGATGACGCCTCAAGAAGTTCTTTCAAAACTCAAGCATTATGAGTGTCTAGATGAAGATGCAACCAATGCTCACAATCAAAATCCTAATGCAATGGGATTCAACAAGAGTGCAACCCTTAAAGCAACTCAACAACATGAAGGTCAAGGTTTTAATCAAGAAAAGAAGAAGGAAGTGAAGGATGATTCCTCAAGTGGAGAAGAAGATTCCGATGCGGAGGTTGCATTTGTGATTAGAAATCTTAGAAAGTTTATGAAGAAGAAAAGCAACCGCAAGACCTATGGTGATGGAAAGAGAAGGTTCAAAAAGAGATTTTGCTATGGATGTGGTCAAACCAGTCACTTCATAGCTAATTGTCCTAATGAGAAAAAGAAGCACAAGCACGACAAGGATGAAGACAAGAAGAACAAAGGCAAGAAGAGAGGTGAAGCTCATCTTGGGGAAGAATGGGAGTCAAGTGATAGTGACTCAAGTGATGATGAGAAGAAGAAGAAGGGAGCCACAAACATCGCCATCCACCACTCTTCTTCACCGACCATGATATTCCTCGACTCAACTTCACCACCAAAACTCTTCCCCAACCTATCTTCACCACCAAAGCTCTTCTCCAACCTCATCGACAATGACTACTACACCCCAACTTGTCTCATGGCAAAAGGGGAGAAGGTACATACTACACCTGTTTCATCTAGTGATGAGTATGATAGTTGTGATGATAACATAGAAGAAATTGAAGCAACCATGATAAAGAAATTTGGTAAAAAGGCCTTCACTAAAATAAAAACACTAATGAAGAAATTAGAGAAGAGGGATAGATGCTTAGAGATGCAAGGAGATATAATCACTCAAGAGAGAGAGAAAAACCTTGCTCTTGAAGCATCTATCGCCGAGGAAAAGATGAAGGTTGAGAAGTTAACCGTTGAATTGTCTTTAGCCAATGACTCAATTGGGAAATTGACTAAGGAATATTCCTTGGTTAATGATTAAGTAGCTAGCGTCAAGAATGAGAAGAGTATAGCTCAAGAAAGCCTCACAAGCTTGGAAGAAAAATATCAAAATCTTGAGCTAAACTATAGTACTCTTTGGGCTAGCACTTCAACTTCTCCTAAGGCAACCAAAGACTCTAATGTCTCCACTAGTGTTGGTTGTAAAAGATGCTATAAAATTGATGTGAATGCATATACAACTAACCTTGTTGAGTTAGAGAAGAAAGACAAGGAGATTCATAGGTTGAAGATGATATTGAAGAATGGGTGCAAGTGTCAAGAGCAATCCAACAAGACTATATACAAGTCATCAAGGCACCCATCAATCAAGGAAGGCATTGGCTACAATAGGTATGATGGAAAGGCCAATGGAAGGAACATGATCAATGGTGTGCCTTGTGTGAAGTTCAACAAGGGCGTTGCTCTTGATGAGCTAGTATGCAAGGCCAACAACAACAACAAGGTCTACATTCCAAAGATCCAACCTACAAGTAACAAGACAATCAAGACGAAGCAATCCGATGTCCCCAAGCCACAAGCACCACTTCCACGGTGCTATGCTAGTGACTATATGTGTTGTTGGGGGCAAGGATGGCAAGATTGTGGTTAAGTATGTTGGTGCCCAAAAAAGAAAGGAAATTATGAGGAGTATTTGGGTGCCCAAGTTTTATGTGACTAACCCCCTAGGACCCAAATCTTTTTGGGTACCTAAAACAAAAGCTTAATTTGTCTTTGTAGGAATATTCCTCCGGTGGAACAAGTTGGGTGTTGGATAGTGGATGCACCAATCATATGACCGGAGAGAAGGACATGTTCACATCATTCCAACCAAGTCATGATCAAAGTGGAAATATTGTGTTTGGTGGCAATGGAAAAGGAGAAGTCCTCGGTTTGGGTAAAATTGCCATATCAAATGATAATTCCATTTCAAATGTTTTACTTATGAATTCATTGAGATACAATTTGTTGTCCATCTCACAAGTTTGTGAGATGGGTTACAATTGTCTCTTTACGAATAAGGGTGTGGAAGTATATAGAAGGGAGGATTCCTCTATTGCATTTATGGGTCATTTAAATCCTGAGACTTGTCTAATGGCAAAATCTAGCATGGGTTGGTTATGGCATCGCCGACTTGCCCATGTTGGGATGAGGAACTTGGCCAAACTTGAAAAAGGCGAACACATCCTTGGACTAACAAATGTTTCTTTTGAGAAAGTAGGATTTGTAGCGCATGCCAAGCGGGAAAACAAGTTGGAGCTAAACATCCCATCAAGAATGTTGTGACAACCGAAAGGCCATTGGAGTTGCTTCACATGGACATATTTGGACCTGTCGCTTATATAAGCATTGGTGGTAACAAATATGGTTTTGTAATTGTTGATGATTATTCTCGTTTCACTTGGGTATTCTTTTTGCGTGAAAAGTGTGAAGTCCAAGGTATCTTCAAGAAGTTTGCAAGAAGAGTCCAAAATGAGTTTGATGTCAAAATCAAGAGAGTTAGAAGTGACAATAGGACAGAGTTCAAGAACACCAACATTGAAGAGTTTCTTGATGAAGAAGGAATCAAGCATGAGTTTTTGGTTCCATACAATCCATAACAAAATGGTGTTGTGGAGAGGAAGAACCGAATGCTCATAGAAGCCGCAAGAGCAATGTTGGATGAGTACAAGACTCCAACCAACTGTTGGACAGAAGCGGTCAACACGGCATGTCATGCCATCAACCGCTTATATCTTCACAAGAAAAGAGAAAAGACCACCTACGAACTTCTAACCGGTAAAAGGCCTAAGGTGCACTACTTTAGAGTTTTTGGATCCAAGTGTTTCATACTTAACAAGAAATCCAAAAGCTCTAAGTTTGCACCAAAGGTTGATGAAGGTTTCATGCTTGGTTATGGTACTAACGAACATGGATATCGTGTTTTCAATAAAACCACCGGTTTGATTGAAATCGCGGTAGACGTGACTTTTGATGAAACCGACGGCTCTCGAAAAGAGCAAGTCAATGTTGAGATTGTAGGTAATGAAGAAGCTACACATGAAGCAATCAAGAAGCTTGCCATTGGTGAAGTAAAGCCCATCGAAGACGAAGATGAAGACCATGTTGTGCATGATGATCTTGACCCAAACATTCATCATGTTTCATCCAATGAACATGGTGAAGCTTCTGCAATAAGAAATAATCAAGATGGGAGATCAAATGAAGCACAAGGTCATTCTTATGAAGATGGTGTCAACAATGAGCAAGTTCAATCTCAACTCAATAATGAAGAAAGAAGTGAAGTCAACCCTACACAAGCTCATGATTGTGATCCTCCAATCGATCATGACCATGATGATGACGATGATGGTCCCATCCAAAGATCAACTCAAGTGCCACATCCTAGAGTACATCAATCCATTCAACGGGATCATCCTATTGATAACATATTAGGGAGCATTCGATGAGGGGTAACTACACGTTCCTATTTAGCAAGTTTTTGTGAATATTACTAGTTTGTTTCTCCTTTGGAACCTTGTAGGGTGGAAGAGGAACTTGATGATCCGGATTGGATGATAGCCACATAAGAGGAGTTGAACAACTTCACTCAGAATGAAGTCTAGTCCTTGGTGGAAAGACCCAAGCAAAATGTGATTGGAACCAAGTGGGTCTTCCATAACAAGCAAGATGAGCATGGTGTGGTAATAAGGAACAAGGCTAGGTTGGTGGCTCAAGGATTCACTCAAATTAAAGGCTTGGATTTTGGGGAGACCTATGCACCGGTGGCTAGGCTAGAATCAATTCGTATTCTACTTGCCTATGCCGCTCATCATGATTTCAAGTTATATCAAATGGACGTGAAGAGTGCATTTCTCAACGGCCCCCTATCTGAGTTGGTGTATGTAGAGCAACCACCGGGCTTTGAAGATCCCAAGTATCCAAACCACGTCTACAAGCTCGACAAGGCGCTCTAGAGGCTCAAACAAGCCCCTAGAGCTTGGTATGATTGTTTGAAGGATTTCCTACTCAAACAAGGTTTTGAGATAGGAAAGGCCGATGCTACTTTGTTTACTCGCAAAGTCAATAATGATATCTTTGTTTGCCAAATATATGTCGATGACATAATATTTGGTAGTACTAATGTGGCTTTTTGTGAGGAATTTAGTAGGATTATGACAAATAGGTTCGAGATGTCCATGATGGGAGAGTTGAAGTTTTCCTTGGATTTCAAATCAAGCAACTCAAGGATGGAATGTTCATAAGTCAAACCAAGTACACCAACGACATGTTGAACAAGTTTAACTTGGACAAGGCCAAGCCCATCAAGACACCCATGCCAACTAATGGACATCTTGATCTTGATCAAGGAGGAAAGGACGTCGATCAAAAGGTATATCGCTCCATGATTGGATCACTTCTTTACCTTTGCACATCTAGGCCCGATGTTATGCTTAGCGTGTGCATGTGTGCAAGATTTCAAGCTAATCCAAAAGAATGTCATTTGATGGCTGTTAAGAGAATTTTTTGATATTTAGTGCACACTCCTAATCTTGGCTTGTGGTATCCTAAGGACTCCACTTTTGAGTTACTTGGCTATTCCGATTGGGATTATGCTGGTTGCAAAGTAACCTGAAAGAGTACTATCGGGACTTGCCAATTTATTGGTCGATCCTTGGTGTCTTGGAGCTCTAAGAAGCAAAATTCTGTTGCTTTGTCCACCGCCGAGGCTAAGTATGTGGCGGCCGGCGCTTGCTGTGCCCAACTACTTTGGATGAAGCAAACACTAAAGGACTTTGGATGTGAGTTAACCAAGATGCCACTTTTGTGTGATAATGAGAGTGCCATTAAGTTGGTAAACAACCCTGTAAACCACTCTCGAACAAAGCACATAGACATCCGGCATCATTTTTTGAGAGACCATGAAGCCAAAGGAGATATCGCCATTCATCATGTGCACACCGAAAAGCAATTAGCCGATATCTTCACAAAGCCCCTAGATGAGTCAAGATTTTGTGCTTTGAGGAGTGAACTAAATATCATTGATTCTCGTAACGTGGTTTGATCCCTTGCACACACATTTTGTTTGATCTAGTTAGGAGAAAAGAATTAAGAAAACATTGGGTGACACTTTCAAAATCTATTTTATAATTTTCATGAGTGACTATTGCTTTGTGTTGGTTGAATGAAATCTAGTCACTTGTGAAAATGTTAGTGTCCATCATATTTTTGCCCCACATGGTAGAGTGAGTGCAGGTTGAGGTGTTTTTTATTTCCCTACATTGGAAGTCCCGACGTACGTCGGAAGTCCCAACTACTGGAAGTCACGGCCCGCACTGAGAATCCTGACCGTTGGAAGTCCCGATGTAAGCTAGGAGTTCCGACGTAGATTTGCGTTTTTGACCGCCGCGTCGTCCGTTTCGACCGTGCCGCACCATTTCACCTTCTCATTTACTCGGCCCAGTCCCTTCTACTACGGTTATTCTCTCCCTCCCCTCCCTCCCATAGCCCCACATTCCTCTCCACACGCTGCCCTTGTGTCTCCTCATGCCGCCCTTAGTCCTCGCGCCCTACCCACGGCTCTGGCATGCTCTAGGTCACCAGGAGCTCTGACGCCTTCTACTTTCTGGTTATGCCATTAGAGGTTCCATCTTCTCCGCCCTTGTTCCACCGCCTGTGCCTTGGTGCTCTTCCTCGGATCGGTGGTGGAGATTCTGTTGGTGGTGCTGCTCGCGCTCGTGGATTAGTTCGTGGCCTATGATTTCATCTTTCTCCATCTCCTCCTTCCTCGATTCAAGGTACTACCATGGTGCCCTAACCCTATTGTCAATGTACCATGCGCTTTGCCTCTATTCTTTCTCCCTCTCTACTGCTCTATCTTCCTTGTATGAATATGTGTCGCGATTTGAAGCCTCATGAATGGGATGGTCACTATGTGCGTCGGAGGTCCTGGCAACCGTCAGAGGTTCTAATCGTCGGAACTCTCGATGATAGGCCAGAACTCACGGCTGTCGGAAGTACTGACTCCACCCGGGACTTCCGACCCTAGGGTGACGGCTCCATTCATGTGTCTTCAATTCTCGATGTTCGTTCATGCCTCGTTGTGTTGTTTATTAGTTCCACTTCGTGTTCTTTGCAGTCATGGATGGTGGGAGTCCCTCGCGTCATAAGGAGAAGCGATCCAAGAAGAACCAAGATCATGCCACCATCCCCAAGCCGTCTGGCCGCACCAAGGTGGCATACCAGCGTGGTGGTGCTGGTGCTTCCTATGCTACCCATCGCCATGTCGATCAAGGGCCATCGACTGCTCCTCCTCCTCCTGCCCTAGCCTTTGTTGGGGATGTGCCGATTGTTGATGAAGAAGAGGAAGCTCTTGAGCGTGGGTTAAGGACATCAGGTCATAGAGGGGAAGGAACCTTTATGCTAAGGACGAGAAGGATCTATGACTTGAGTATCATTTCTGGCACCCATTCCATTATGACTTTTATGATTCCATTCTCTAGCGAAAGTTCTTGAAGAAAAGGGAGCCACCGGTCCTTAAGATGAAGTGCATTGATGCATACTCTCTTGGTAAGTACAAGGAACCCGAGCTGGAGCAGATGGTTTGGGATATACACTCAATGGGGCTGTCCTACCTGCTGGAGTTTAGGAAGCATTGGAACAACGAGCTCATCTATCAATTTTATGCTTCCTATCATCATGAGAGAGACCCTACCAGTGCTGTTGACATTATTCATTGGACCACTAAAGGCAAGCATTATAAGGTGGACTTCATCACTTTCTCGCACCTTCTTGGTTTGAGTCATAGCGACCGCATTGCAACTAAGTTGACTGAGTATGACGATGTCGCTTTGGATGAGTACAAACATATGTATCTTGATGGACACATAGCTGATGGATAGACAGTGTTTCTGAAGCCCTTCTCTTCGTCCTCCTCTGGAAAGAAGCCCAGCAAGTTCAAGTTCCTAATGACATATATGTTTGGACAATGTTGTGCTAGTGCTCAACATGAGCATGATATCCAAGAAAGGCTATATCGTTTGGAGCAGCATGCAGGTATTGTGTCCTCTCGTTCGCCGCCGTTTGTGCCTCCTCATGATCCATTGGCATTATATGATGAGGCATGTGCGGCATATGAGGATGATGCTGCTTCTCACCCTCATGGTAAGGGCAAGGCTTCCGATGATGATGAGGACTACATGCAAGAGGATGATGATGATGATGATGATGATGATGACGACGGTGGTGACAATGATGGTGATCAAGATGATGATGATGACTATGAGGATGAGTAGTTGGATATTCACATGGCCTACCTAATGAGGACATCACTTCTTCATCACATACAAGCCAAGGAGAGGAGGAGGACCAGCATGGGCGTCCAATTCATCTTTCTCATGGTGGAGGCCCAGTCCAAATGAAGTTGGAGCCCATCTCGGGTTCTAGGACCACTCTGCCTTAAACTGGTCACCCAAGACGCATTCAGACTCCGTTTTCGATGATCCACATATGGTTGGAAAGCTAATTTGATAAGGAAGCCTATCCAAGTGGTTTCACATCAAAAGACCTTCGGAATCAACGGGAATCGTCAAAACAAGTCAGCATCTAGAATCTGCCAGGGTGCTGCGACACCGTCTTTTGGTTCGTTAGACCGTGTATCGTGTTTGGGCCCATTAGGGGACGCGTCCAGAGGGTGACGCCCAAGACTCTATAAATAGCAGCCATCGCTCTCCTTAGGGTTCGGGTTTTGTTTAGTCCTTGATTTCCTTGTAAAACAGACATTGTTTTGCTGCAACTGTGTCGCCAAGGCTGCTTGCTGTGAACCAGGGCCCTAGTTCTTGATCTTGTTCGCTTGTGGTGATTAGTCCTTTCGAATAAAGACTTAAACTCCTTCTTGATTTCATAAGCCTCATATTTATTTGCAATTTCAGATTGCGTTCATCCTGTTCTTGCTTGTGTTCTCGATTCGCTTGCAGGAAAGCCTTCTCGGCGAGGTCAATCGCGTTCGCGTGGTTGATAACCAACGGAGCAGTGGTGTAACGGTTGCGGGGGTCCGAATCAATCTTGGTTCGAAGCCTAGATCGTGAACGTCGAGTCTCCACCAATTGACGCTATCATACCTTTTGGAAGATCGGGCCTTGTCTACATCAAGTGGTATCAGAGACCTTGTTGCCCATTAGGTATAACTTTCTTTCCCCCTTTAGATTGTTACTATTTTTGCATTACCTATAGTCCACAAAAAGCAAAAAAAAATATACACCGCCACATATTTCCTGTCCTATAGCCTCATTGTTCTGTGCAATTTCGTCTCTGTTTCGCATTGTTGAGTTTGTGCCCTAGGTCAAGTTCTGGTTGCTAGTTTTAGATCGTTTTTAGTCCAATTTGTATTTTTCTCTTTGTTTTTCATCATAATCCATGATCACCTTCAAGTCTTGATGTGATTCCTTTGTATTCATCAAACCCTAGTCAACGCCATCTTATTTGTTACACTTGTCTTCACTGTTTCCATCAAATCCTTGCTGCCATGACCAATTTTACGCGCATTGTTCCCGTTTTATCCTCTAATTCGGAGTGCGTTCGTAAAACTGGTTTAGTTTTCGCATACGAACTCGGATTTCGACGTTCCATATATCAAAATCAATCTAAAAATTCCATAGGCCACGTCTTTCACTTGTTTAAGCTCATATTTTCTATGGTTACTTCTTTTGTACTCCTAAGTGAAGAAAAAATATCAAAAAAATAAAAATAAAAAGTTGAAATTTCTCAAAAAACAACGATAGCCCAAAAAAATAGAAAAAAGAGAGGGGCAAAAGAGGAATAATATGTAGAGGAGCACATAGAGAGCGCCATTTGAGCTATGTTTGTGTGTGCTGATTTCTATCTTGTTCCTAATAATATTCTTGATGTTCACATCACTTGATACATCTAGTACTTGGAACGTGAGTAGGCCAGCAACTAAGACAAGTACTTGGGATACTTATTCAGCTTTGCTATTCAGTTGCGAATTTTGCTATTCCTTGCTACTATATTGTGCCTGTCCAAGCTCCACTTTCTTCTAACCAAGTATAGGTTCGCCTTGCAACTGTTACACTCAAGCTACAACGGTATCATAGTCACCGACCGATTGCACCACCTGTTGCTTTGGTAAGAACACTTGTAAGACCATGGTAAGACGCTTGAGAGTTGAGTGCCTTATTTTTCCTTGTCCACAACCTAAGTAGTTGGTAGGGATAATACTATTTGTGTTGTCTTTTCCTTTCTACTAACCATGATAGGAAAAGCCAGAGGCAGCGGCCAAGGAAACGAGGACGCACCTATAGATTTCAATGACTATGTTTCTAAGAATGAGCTTCGTGCCATTCTTGATGACAAGTTCAATGAGATCCTTCAATAAATCACCAATTTGGCCAAGAGGATTGAAGATGTTGAACAATGACATCTTGAACCACGTCCTGAAGATGATGATGATGATCTCTCTGAGGAGGACGATGGTGACGCAGAGGCTGAAGCTGAAGCTCAACGACATGCTGAGGATGCACGTAACCGTAATCGGTTGAACTTTAACCGACGCGGTATGAGAGGTAACAACCAAGGTAATAATGATCCTTTCTCTAAAACCAAGTTTAAGATAACTCCTTTTTCTGGTTCTGCTGATCCTGAAGCATATTTAGATTGGGAGATGGCCGTAGATAAAAAATTTAGCTCTCATCAAGTACATGAAGAATATAGAGTTAGACTTGCTACTAGTGAGTTTACTAGTTTTGCTCTTTTCTGGTGGAATGATATTTGCAATAATGCTAATGCTAATGCTCAAATACCTCAAACATGGACTGTACTTAAACACCGAATGAAATAAAGATTTGTTCCTCCGTACTATCAGCATGATCTGTGATTAAAACTGCAACGTTTAAATCAAGGTAGTAAAACTGTTGAGGAATATTATTAGGAGCTTTTAATTGGTCTAGCATGTAGTAACATACAAGAGGATGAAATGGATAAGTGTTCTAGATTTTTGGAGGTTTGCGTCGTGAAATATAGGATATTCTTGACTATAAATAATGGACTAGATTTTCCCAATTATATCATTATGCTATTAAAGCTGAAAGGGAAGTACAAGGATGACAACCTAGGCGATCCACGACTCCATCCGCGACTCCATCCATTCCTTCATGTCCAACCGAGGTGAGTCAATTTTCTAATATGCAGACACCACCAGCGCCTGTAAAGAAGAGTTCTCCTATCACACCTTCTTCTAGTGGATCTGCTACACCTTCCTCTAGCAGCTCTTCTAAAGTTGTGTGCTGCTACTGCAAGGACATGGGACATATTGCTAAAGAATGCCCTAGCAAACGCGCATATATTGCTACTGATGATGGTGGATATGCTAGTGCTAGTGATGAAGAGAATGAATTTGCACTTGCAACTGATCTTTATGCAGATAAATTTGTGGATAGTGCTGAAGATCCTGATGAGGTAATTGATAGTGTGGCATGCACTGCAGACTACAAATCAATCCTTGTTCAGCGTGTTTTGAGTACACAAGTTGAGCTAGTAGACAAGCTACAACGCCATAATTTGTTTCAAATGTTCCCCATTGTCAATAATTTCCATGTTCATGCTATAATTGATGGAGGGAGCAGCAATAACTTGGTAAGTTCTGAGCTTGTCAAGACTCTTGGTTTATCTACATGTGCTCTTCCACATTCATACCATGTTCAGTGGTTCAACAATAGTGGTAAGGCAAAGGTAACACAATCTTCTTGTGTGCATTTTTCTATCGGATCATACCATGATTATGTAGATTTTGATGTCGTGCCTATGCAAGCTTGTTCACTTTTGTTAGGCCGCCCTTGGCAATATGATAATAATGTTGTACATCATGGTAGGCAAAATAGATATACTTTTATGTTTAAAGGAAAGACCATTGCTTTACTTCCTTTAACACCTGCTGAAATTGTGCAATATGGAAAGGAACTTGCTGAAAAGAAAAAGAAAGGCCTTGATAAAGACTCTAGCAAACCATTAAATGAACCTTCAAGTAACATGAAAGAAGTTTTATTTGCTCTTAAATCTGTTCTTGCTGTTCATGACGAACCATGTTATGCTTTAACTTGTACATCGCCTATATGTCCACTTGGTCCTACTCCTAGTGCTATACCTCTTGTTGGTACTAACCTTTTGTAGGAGAAGGAGGATGAATTCCCAGCAGGGAAGCCACCATGGCAGCCACCTTTGCGAAGGATGGGGCACCAAGATAAACGTCTTCTTCTAGAGCCATCGTTGCTGTCATCCAATGGAGGAGACGATCTACTTCAGTCGAGGACGACTTCAATTCAAGAAAGTGAGGATGATGAGGACATCACTTCTTCATCATATACAAGCCAAGGAGAGGAGGAGGACCAGCATGGGCATCCAATTCATCTTTCTCATGGTGGAGGCCCAGTCCAACTGAAGTTGGAGCCCATCTCGGGTTCTAGGACCAGTTTGCCTTAAACTAGTCACCCAGGACGCATCCGGACTTCGTTTTTTATGATCCACATATGGTTGGTAAGCTAATTTGATAAGGAAGCCAATCCAAGCAGTTTCACATCAAGAGACCTTCAGAATCAACGGGAATTGTCAAAACAAGTCAGCATCCAGAATCTGTCAGGGTGCTGTGACACCGTCTTTTGGTCCATTGGACCATGTATCGTGTTTGGGCCCATTAGGGGATGCATCCAGGGGGTGACGCCCAAGACTCTATAAATAGCAGCTGTCACTCTCCTTAGGGTTCGGGTTTTATTTAGTTCTTGATTTCCTCATGAAACATACATTGTTTTGCTGCAACTGTGCTGCCAAGGCTGCTTGATGTGAACTAGGGCCAAACTTCTTGATCTTGTTCGCCTGTGGCGATTAGTCCTTTTGAATAAAGACTTGAACTCCTTCTTGATTTTATAAGCCTTATATTTATTTGTAATTTCAGATTGCGTTCATCCCGTTCTTGCTTGTGTTCTCGATTCGCTTGCAGGAAAGCCTTCTTGGCGAGGTCAATCACGTTCGCATGGTTGATAACCAATGGAGCAGTGGTGTAACGGTTGCGGGGGTCCGAATCAATCTTGGTTTGAAGCCTAGATCATGAACATCGAGTCTCCACCAATCGACGCTATCATACCTTTCGAAAGATCGGGCCTTGTCTACATCACTACCCCTTTTGGCACTTGTTGACAAAGGGGGAGTGTTAGGCTTTGATTTCTCTTGTAATAAGTTAGTTGGTCTATTTGTTTCAGAACTTTAAAACCTTTAGCGTGTATGAACTATGTTGTGTGGTGGCAGGCTTGTGATGGACAACTATCTATATGTGTTTGTGATGAATGATTGTAGGACAAGCTATGGTTATCTCTTTATCTTTTTAGCTTATACTTGTCTCTACTTATGATGGTGAATGTTTTTCTTTGGATGGCCATGTGTTGCTTCAAATTCTATTTTTAAATCTTGGCCATCATATTCTCTTTTACTTGTTGAGTGAAATAAAATGTCATATTGCATTTCTTCTCACGGATATATATATTTGTTCACACACACTTGTTGCACCCCATGGATTACAAAATTTAGGGGGAGCTTTTGTCTTGAGGTATGCAAATCATGTATAGATGATTCTAATTGATATTCAAATTCATGCATACATCAAGGGGGAGCTCTTCATAAATTTTGGGGTTCAAAAGCTTTAAATTCTTTCATTCTTATAAAATCCCAAGTTGGTTGTCATCAATTACCAAAAAGGGGGAGATTGAAAGTGCGTTTGCCCCCTATGTGGGTTTTGGTGTATTGATTGTAACACCTCTGGTGTTTTGACCTAGCACTAAAAATTGACATGTCATCATGTGCATTGCAAAGCATTCATATAGTATAAAGTTTTGAATGCATTCACTAAATAAGGTTTATTTCATAATGTTGTTATTTCATGTGATGTGTTTCAAAAACCCTAAATAAAGATCATGACCACAAGGGTCAAATTTCATGTGATCATGTGAGGCCATGTGTCATTTGACTCAAATAACCCTAATGGGCCATGTTATTGGTCAAAAATCAAAATTTAAGTAAAAGGAAGACAAATCAAATTTGAATTCAAATTCAATTTATAAAAGTCCTTTTTGCCCCTTTTTACTAATTCAAAATCCATGTGGAATTTGGGGTTGAGGCAGAAAGCAAAGTTGGAGATTATTTTATGTAGATCAACTTTGGTATTCAAAGTTTTTCAAGTTTACATATAAAATTTGGAGTAATTTTGAAATTATTCAAATGCTCAAATGCACCCCAAATTCAAATTTCAAAATGGAGGCAGAATTTGAAAATATTTCTAGAAGCAAAGTTGTAGAGTTTGAAAAATTAAACAACTTTTATTTTTGGAGATTTTCATCTTCTTTAGAAAATTTGTGAGTAATTTGAAAAATGGACATAGTGGCAGTTCTGTAATTATTTCAAAAATCAACCTCCACCTCTCTGCTTGCCGCCGGCGCCACGCGGAGGTCACCGCCGATCGGATTTCGCCGCTTCTTCGCACGTTGACACGCAGCCGGTGCCGTGGCGAGCGCGAGCGTGCGCTGTCGACGCCGGGCAACACCTTCCCAGCTATAAATAGCAGCCGCCACCGTTGTCATTCCCGTTTTTCCCCTTCTGCTCTGCTCCGCCACCAGCTTCCTCCGCCGCTCGCCGTAGCCTCCGTCGAGCAGCATCCGTCATGCCCAGCTATGCCTACGTGATCGCGTCGGCCTTGCGCCTCTCTGCGGCTTGTCTACGCCACTTGGGTTGGCCAGAGTCGCCCGGCGCAACTGCTTCTTCCCCGAGCCCGGCCGGAGCTCTGCCAGCATTGTCTCGACGTGGCTAGGCCATTCCAGACCATCTCCGCCTTCACCAAGCCCACCGACGTGACCGTGGTGAGCCACTGAGCGTGAAGTTCACTTCGTTTTTGACTCTACCGCAGTCTTGCCGGGGTTACACCGTGAGCCGACATGCTCAAGCCGCCATGGCCGGCGTGGGGTCTTCTCCGGTGTACCTTCTGCCATTCCAAGGACGGGGATGGGTTCGTAGTAGGGTGTAGATCATTTTGGTGAGGTCGGCTTCGCAGAGCGTCACCGTCGGCGCATTTTGTGGCTAGTCAGTGAGGGCAGCGCCGTCGTGACATGTTTGAGTCACTGACAGGTGGGGTCAGCCTGTCAGTGCGAGTGAGGAAGAAGAACAGTGATGATTTTTATTTTCTGAATTTGTGAATAGTGCTGAAACTTTGGGAATTTGTAGGAAATTCATGCTAGCTCCAAAAATTCTGAAATTTTGTGTGTAGCTTCTGTACATGTTCTAGTATGATTTAAAAATTTGAAACTTGAAATTTGAATAAATTTTTAATGCTCAAATATTCAGTCCATTAATTGAAAAATGTAATTTCCATGATTTTTGTAGGTCATTGTATAATTCCAAAAATTATGAAATTTGTTTTGGTACACTAATTTGTCATGAGGAAGCTTACATAAAATTTTCAGGTCATTTGGAACAAGTTCATTTTTGGGCTTAATTCTAGATTAATTCAAAAATAAATAAAGACAAACCCTAAGTGTTTGATTAGTGCTGGATCTTGTTTTGGTCATGTTTTGTGACTAGTAGGGTTTCAAGATCCATTTGGTCAAGATACATGTGTGGTTCTTGATGGTAGGATTGCATGTTGGTTTTGTTGGCTTGCAACTATACCGTGAAATAAAATCATTTGCGGGGTGTTTTTACATTTCATGTACCATGAAAGCATTATGTTTACATTATCATCATGTTAAGGCATATGTTATTGTTTCATGTAGAACCCGAGAGTGAAATGATTCTAGTTGAGCAAGTTCTGGAAGAATCCTCGGTTGTCACGGGATTCGATAATTGTGGTACGGATCTGGAACCTAAGATCGTCAACGAAGGCAAGCCCTGGTTTATGCATTAAGCCATTACCTTGTTTACTTTGAAAAGTTTATCACCTATGTTATTTATTGCATTAAGTTGTTTAATTCAAATGTTACCTACTTGATGCATTACCTACCTTGATAATTGTTTACCATCCTTGAAGATGTTTTCATTTATAAAGGCGTAGTGTGCTTAGTATGCTTTATGGTAGGCTTTCAAAGTAAAAGTTTCGATACAATCAAAGATGGCATACTGGCCAAAGAAAGAAAGAATGTAGAATGAACTAGAGACTAGTCGGGTGACTTATCTTGAATGTTGGGTAATGTTGCCGACTATGTCGCTTAAAGGCTACTCATTGTGGATCTTCTGAACGAGACACTTTGTAGTACTAGTCACATACTCCGGTAAGCCTACTTCGGCTAATCCGATGCTAAGACGAATGTACACGCACTGGGAGTGGAGAGATGGCAGGAGTAGCATGTACCCTCGTGGCTGGAATGTGGCCGGATTTGAGGTGTGCTGTGCTCTCGGGTGGCGTGGAGATGGCTTAGTATAGGAGGATCCGGTAGCGAGGTTGATGTATGCAAGATTAAGTTCTACATATGTCGTGTGATAAGGAATCCCTAGTTGGGACTTGAATCAATTCGAATTGCCGGTGCTCCGTGGATATGGAGACTCGATTCATTACAGAAGCAATGCAGGACTGGTGAATTACTAAAATATGAGAAAAGAATGGAATGAGAAGGATTGGAATATGGGAAATGTACATTTAGTTGAGGTAATGAACTAAAAGAACTTAAGGGTAAAACTTGAAAATAGAATGGAGAATAGTAAGCTTTTGGCAAAGAACTTTTGAATCTTGCTACATCCTTACCTTGCCCCAAACCCCTGCATCTCTAAAGTCTTACATCCCATTATGTCGGGTTAGTCTTGTTGAGTACCTTTGTACTCAGGGTTTGTTAACCCTTGTTGTAGGTGAGTCGCATGCGCAGGCTTGTTTTGGTCCCTACTGCATGTCTGTGTTTGAAGTCAATGACGATGAGGAGTGATGAATGGCCTTTGGACAAGGCACTAGTTTGTATGATAAATAAAGTTAATGTAATATTATCCCGCTACTATGGTTGTATGACACTTATGGTATTGTAAGTTTGAAAACAACTGGTTTGTAAATATGTTATCTTAAGACTTCCGCTATCTTTTACTTTGGTATATATATTTGAATAAACTGTTGTAATCTACAATGTCTATGATTGGGATCCTGTTTGAAAAGAGAATCGTGGATGATTCAGGTTTCCTGAGGACACCCGACAGACCTATTGAGTTGTTGGGAACTCGTGTACGCTATCCGAGGTCTGTTAAAGACAACGATAGGTGCACGTAGGCCCGATTCCTTAGGAGGTTCTACCACATTGATGACATCTAAATTAGGGACTAATGTGATCTTAATGAGATATGTCGCAGCTATTAGTCCCATGAAAGATTCAAAGAGTTGGTAAAGATGAAATGGTATCCCTCAATTCTTGAAGTTGTAAAGGCAGATGAACTCAAAACGCTCTCCAAAGGTTTTAATTTTGTTTTTGAGTTTAGGATCTGCCGCACTATAAAGAGGGATGCAAACTTAGTTGGTCTGAGGAAGATAGAGTGCTCAAGCATTAAAATAAAATCAAAAGAGAGACACTCTAGCACTCCACGAGCATGTAGATTATTTTTTTGTGACTGCCGGTGTTGGAAGTCCTGACCCAAGCCGAGAGTCCCGGCACCTATGGTTCTAACTAGCTAGCTATCTATGCTCGTCGAAAGTCCCAACGTACGTCGAAACTTCTAGCCGTCGGAAGTCCCAGACCTTGTTGGGAGTCTCGATACCTTGAGCTTTACTGGTTGTTTAACTGCGCACGTCGGAAGTCCTGACATACGTCGGACCATCGGAAGTCCCGACGTTTGCCAGGAGTTCTGACATTGACTTGCATGCGTGGACTTCTGACCCTTCATGAACAGTGTTTTCTGTTAACGTCGGAAGTCCCAAGATCTACGTCCGAACTTCCAACGTACATCTGAATGGTTAGATTTCTACTTGGAGTATAAATACCCCTCTCTTTACTTCTAACCGTTACTGACTCATTCACAGCTGACCCACTTCATGGTCAATAGCTCCCAAGCAACTAAAGCACCCCTCTCCTTCCCCCTTTGCTCTAATCTTCGATTCCCTTAGGGTTTTGAGTGAAAGGAGAGTGGATTAAGTGAGAGCATCACTTTGGCAAGCTTGAGCACTTGATTTCTTCATCAAGCCGATTGATTTTGCGTCTATTACTCTTGGGGCTTTGCCCCTAGCTAGCTAGGCATTGCCCAAGAGCTTCCATCTTGTGGAAGAGCCTTGGGAAGTTTGTATTACCCTTGAATTCTTAGTGGAAAGCTCAAGTGACCTTTTGTGGTCGCTTTGAGAGAGGCAAGGAGGTGGAAAAGACTCCAACCTTGGTGGTCACCTCAACAACAAGGATGTAGGAGCTCCTTTGTGGGGTTGCCGAACCTCGGGATAAATCTTTGTGTCTCTTGTGCTTGTTGTTGTGATTGCTAGAGATTACTTGTATTTGTTTGTCTCTTTCTCTCCCAAACTTCATTTTAGGGTTTGGACTCAATCTACGGTTTAGAGGCATTACGGCATCAAGGGAGTGACCCAACATCTTCACCAAACCACTTGGAAATGGGGTTGTAAGATTGTTTATCCGCAAAGTTAAATTTGGCACTGCTTTTGTAGTTCACGTAGGCATCGGAACTACTGACGTTTGCGCTAGAACTTCTGACAACGTCAGGAGTTCCAACCCAAATGCTGGGACTTCCGACATTGACTGACAAATTTGTACTTAGCATTTGCAGTTAATTTTTAGATACGCCTATTTACCCCCCTCTAGGCATTGTTAGATCCTTTCAATAGCACATGTAGGGAGAGATCAAAGACATTGTTTTCTCCAAAGAACACAGAGCGGAACGTTTGTTACTCGATGGTTGGCGGAAACAGGGCGAAGCATTTATGGAGATCACATATAATTGTCAGAGTTTGTCAAGGAGTAGCTTGGAGCTAGTAATCATAAATGGAGATTAAACTGGAGTAGAGAAATAATGGAGACATATTATGGTGACAAAAACTTAATTCATTATGGAGTGAAGAGTACATATCTAGAGCGTTTCAAGGATAGAAACGTATATGGTGCTCGATGTGCCATGAATTGGGGATATTGATTCCCTCCATGTCACATAGCCGATAAGACCCTAGTCGGGTAACCTCTTCAACCATGTAAGGCCCTTCCTTGGGGGAGGAGAGCTTGTGCATCCCTTCAGTTTTCTGCTTTCTACAGAGAACGAGGTCACCGACCGCAAATGAACGACCTTTGATATTGCGATTGTAGTATCTTCGTAGGCCTTCTAGGTATTTGCCTGTGCGGATGCAAGTGATCAGGTGTTCTTCTTTGGCTCTATCGATGTCCTCTGTCTAAACAGTTGTGGCTTGCTCTTCATTATAATGCTCTACCCTAGGTGCTCGGAAGGCAATGTCCGTAGGAAGTATGGCCTCTGAGCCATAGACCAAAAAATATGGAGATACACCAGTGTTATGACTAGCTTGAGTGCACAGTCCTCAGACCAAAGCTAGGAGCTCTTTGAGCCATCTGCCCAGATGCTTTTCCTTTTTCTGGTATAGTCTCTTTTTGAGGGCATCGAGGATCATGCCGTTCGCCCGTTCAACCTAGCCATTGGCTCTAGGATGGGCAATAGAGACGTGTTTGATGGAGATGCATCAATCTTCGTAGAAGTCCCAAAAATGGTGACCAGTGAATGTAGTTCCAAGGTTGGTGATAATGTTGTTCGGGAGATCGAATCTACGGATGATATCGTCAAAGAGTTCGACTGCCTTCTTTGCAGTAGTCGAAACAAGTGGCTTGTATTTGATCCACTTGGAGAACTTGTCAATGGCAACATATATGTACCGAAAACTGCCTGGCGTAGGCTTGAAAGGCCCGATCATGTCGAGTCCCCAGCTTGCAAAAGGCCAAGAAGCTAGGATGGTTTGCAATTCCTGCACCGGCATGTGTATTTGCTTGGCGAAAAACTAGCATCCTTCACAATGTCGGACGAGGTCTTCTGCGTCGGAGATGGTCGTGGGCCAGTAAAAACAAGCTCAGAAAGATTTGCCGACCAGGTTTCTGGAGGCCGCGTGATTGCTACAGGAGCCAAAGTGAATTTCAAGAAGTAATTTCACTCCCTCTTCTTGGGTGATGCATTTCTATAGTATCCCTTCCTTGGCGCTTTTCCTCATCAACTTCCCATCTACCAGCATGTAATGCTTGCTACGACGAATGAGATGTTTAGTTTTGCTCTTGTCGGTAGGTATGTCGGTGCTAGTTAGGTACTTGATGAACTGTTCCCTCCAATCTACAGCCGGTGAAGGTACTGCAAGTAACAGCTGCTCGGCGGGGGGAATTTCTTGAACTTCCTTCTCTTCCTTAATAGATGATGTAAAGAGGTCTTGAACGAAGACCCTCGGTAGAATCGCGGTGCAAGAAGAGCCTATCTTAGAAAGGTGGTCGGCGAGCTGATTTTGGTCTCGTACCACATGGTGGTACTCGATACCGTAAAACTTTCCTTCGAGTTTCCTTATCTCGGCATAGTATGCGTCCATCTTCTCACTAGAACATGACCAATCTTTGTTGACTTGCTTGATGACCAGCATGGAGTCTCCATAAACCATGAGGCATTTGATGTTGAGCTCGATGACTATATGAATTCCATGGAGACATGCTTCATATTCTGCGGCATTGTTGGAAGTTGGAAAATGAATTCGGAGGACATATCGGAGCTTGTCCTTAGTCGGAGTAATAAGCAAAATGCCAGCGCTAGCACCATTGATGTTGAGGGCACAGTTGAAATACATTTTCTACTGCTCGGGGCAAGCAACAGGGATGGGCTCTTGGATCTCAGTCCACTCAACGATGAAGTCAGCCAGCGCCTATGACTTAATGGTCGGCCTACTTCTAAATTCTATGGAATCAGTGCCAAGCTCGACTGCCCACTTGATGATGTGGCCATTGGCCTCTTTGTTATGGAGGATGTCTCCTAGAGGGAACTTGGTGACCACGACGATCATGTAGTACTCGAAGTAATGGCGGAGCTTGCGCGACGTGACCAGAATGGCGTATAATAGCTTTGGAACCTGAGGGTAACGAGTTTTGGACTCATTAAGAACCTCACTGATGAAGTAGACCAGATGTTGTACCTTATAGGCGTGTCCAACTTCCTTGCGCTCGATGACAATAGTTGTGCTGACGATGCGAGAAGTGGTGGCGATGTAGATCAATAGGGTTTCATCTAGTTGAGGCGCCATCATGATCGGGGGCTTCGTTAAAAACAACTTGAGCTACTCAAAGGCCATATCAGCTTCCTTTGACCAGGAGAAGTGCTCAGAGGCCTTGAGTATTTTCAAGAACGGTAGTCCCTTTTCACCAAGGCGTGATATAAAGCAGCTGAGAGCAGCCATGCACCTTATGAGCTTCTGTATATCCTTTACATAGGTCGGTTGTTTCATATTGGCAATGGTGGAGACCTTGTTGGGGTTGGGTTCGATGCCACGGGCGCTGATGACGTAGCCTTGGAGTATGCTAGATGGAACTCCAAAGATGCACTTTGAAGGATTCAACTTCCATCGGTATCTTTTCAGGTTAGCAAATGTTTCTTCATGGTCAGCTATGAGATTGTCGGTGGTTTTGGATTTGATGACTACATTGTTGATGTAAGCTTCGATGTTGCAGCCTATCTATTGGTCAAGGCACATCTAGATGGCCCTTTGGTAGGTCGCCCTAGTGTTTTTGAGTCCGAAAGACATGGTGGTATAGCAATACGCACCGAAAGGCTTGATGAACGATGTTTTGATCTAGTCGTCCTCTTTGAGGGATATCTAGTGATAGCCAGAGTAATAGTCGAGGAAGGAGAGGAGTTCGTAGCCAGCAGTGGAGTCTACAACCTCGTCTATCCGAGGCAGACCGAAGGGGTCTTTAGGGTAGTGTTTATTGAGATCAGTGTAATCAACGTATATTCTACATTCTTTATTCTTCTTTTGAACAAGAACTGGGTTTGCCAGCCACTCAGGATGATACACTTCTTTAATAAATCCGACTGCTAGGAGCCATTTTATTTCTACCCTAATAGCCTCCTTCTTGTCTGGTGTGAATCGTCGGAGCTTTGGCTTGATCGGATTGGTGGTCGGCGAGACATTCAAGGAGTTCTCGATCTTCTCCTATGGTACCCCTAGCATGTCTACATGTTTCAAAGCAAACACGTCGGCATTGGCACATAGGAAGGAGATGAGCATGCTTTCCTATTTGCGGTCGAGATGAGCCCCAATCTTGGTGATCTTGGTGGGGTCATCAAGGCTGAGGCTGACCTCCTTCATTTCCTTAGACTTGGCGGAGGCACATGGAGTCTCCAGCGCTGGGATCTCCAGGTCATTGGCGGGCACTATCTTGGCATCAGTGACCATACTGGCCATCTAGATGGAGAGGTCGGTGGCTTCGGCGAGGGAGAGACTCTCTGTTTCATAGGCATAGGCGATGGAGAGGTTGGCCTATAGGGCCAGAAGTCCTATAGGCACGGGCATCTTCAATACCAGATAGGCGTAGTGCGGTATGGCCATGAACTTGGCCAGAGCTAGCCGACCAAGTATGGCATGGTAGGCGGTGTTGAAGTCAGCGACATAGAAGTTGATGTGCTCGATATGAAAGTTGCTAGCCATGCCAAATTGTACCGGGAGGGTGATTTCTCCAAGCGATTGGGATGCCCTACCAGGTACCACCCCCAAAAGGAGGAGTCAGAGGGAGTGAGGTCTTCTACTCCAAGACTGTGGTAGAACCTCCTAAATTATAGGGCCCACATGCACTTGTCACTATCCAATGACCTCTGACGACTATGCATATGTTCCCGATAACTTAAGAAGACTATTGGGTGTCCACAAGGAACCCTGAATCATCCACGATTTCTGAGCAGGATCCCATTACAGAGTCATTGCAGTATTACAACATTTATTCAAATATCTACATTAGAGTAAAATAGCGGAAGTCTTACAATAACTTAGTTTATAAACCAGTTGTTTCAAGTCTTACAAACTAAGTTTGATAATTATTACAAACCATAGTAGTGGAGTGGCATTAGTAACATAATACAAAACACACAATATAAGTACCCTACCCAAGGGTCACACAATCACTTATCATCATCGATCAGAACAACAGTCATGCAGCATGGTCCAAAACAGACCTGCTCATGTGGCTCACCTACAACAAGGGTCAATGAGCCCTGAGTACAAAGGTACTCAACAAGACTTAACCGAAATAACAATAGACATGACTCAGGAATGTAGGCTTAGGGATTCAAGGTATGGCTTTAGTAATAAACAAAGTTCTTTTGCGTAAAAGATTTCTAACAAGATTCTTTTATTCAACATGTAAATCTGTCTCAAAATCATATATGAATCTACCATGATCCATAATGAGATCATGAACCTCATATCAAACCTTTTCTCAAAACTTCCTCAAGTTTCAGTTATTAACTACGATGATGAACAGTGAGTTGAGTCTCCATAATCGAGGAGCAACGATGATTCAAACCGATTATAACCCAGCTGGGGATTCCTAGCCACACGACAGGCCAAGCCCTATAGCTTGTCACTATGGTAGCATGGTCTGTGGAGCGGCCTTGTCCTCAATGCACTGGAGCGACGCGTCGGTCACGCCTGATCCTGTGTGACGTGGGAGCTCCTATGGCTTGGCGCAGAGTATGGTGCGTACTGCAGACGATGTGCCGGTCGCTGTATGTTGACAACATAGAGAGCCGAGGCCCAATCGGTGCAGAGGCTAGACCATTGTGGGGGTCTCAGCGGGCATGAGTCCCGAGGCTACCGAGACCCCGAAGCGGATAGCCGAGGCTCGGAGGGAGCAGTTGGTCTTTGTACGTCGATTCCGAGGCTATAGGGACCCAAACATGACTCTCCATGCCGTGCTATCCTCAGAGCAGGGGTTAGGTAGCACAGTGCAGCACGGGCATCAGTCATAGGCATAGTGCCGAGCATAGCGGCCGGTAACCCATGCCCTGTCCTGTCCCGGATGGCATGGCGTCGATGTGACTCACGTCTTGTTGGCTACTTCGTCGTATTGAGCCGTCGTTCGGCTGATGTCGCGGGAGTGGTTGAACACGTTAGTTGGATGTGACATCCTATCAGAGAAGTCGGTCAAGGCAGAGGCGACAGGGTTGTTGCCGAGCCAGCCTCGAGTGAGATGGAGAGTCGATACCTCATCTGAGGCCTTGTGGTTTGGGGCCTTGAGTGAGAAGAAGAGTCAGTTCCTCGTCTGAGGCCTTGTAGTTCGAGGCCTCGAGCGAGGTGGAGAGTCGGTTCCTCATCCGAGGCCTTGCGGTTTGGGGCCTCGAGCAAGGCGGAGAGTCAGTACCTCTTCCAAGGCCTTGCGATTCGGGGCCTCGTGCGAGGCAAAGAATCGGTACCTCGTCCGAGGCCTTGCGGTTTCATTTTGGGCCAAGCCCACTTCGGGTGAGCCTAGATGTTGTTCGAGGTGGGCCAGACAGTCTAGCCAGGCCTCGCATAAGGTGGGGGTTGCCGGTGTTTGTCTCTTAGCTTCGATTTTTACAAGGTCTGAGCAATTTTTTCGGCTCTTGCTTAGGGGACCCCTTTTTATGTACCCGACAGTAGCCCCCAAGCCTCGAGGAGAGTGTGAGCGCTCTTCCTGAGGTTTTGTCGAGACTTGGCTCATGGCAGCTCCTGGCGAGATGGTATTTCATACTCAAGGCCTCGGTGGGTGCGCGCGAGCGCACCCACCGGGTGTAGCCCCCGAGGCCCTGGAGGAGTGGATTTATTCCTCCAGGGGCTTTTCTCATGTTGAGCGAGGGGTTTTATCGCGTTTGCCGAGCCCATGAGTGCGAGTTCAGGTTGCTAGGCCTTGGCTTGGTTGCAGGAAGAGCCCCCGAGCCTCTGCTCAGAGCAAGAGGATGATCAGGAGTTTCCCTATCTTTTTTGTGTGGCCCTCGCACATCCTTTTTATTCGGAAGGAGGGGTGGAGTATGTCAGGCTACCCTCGGTGGGCGCGAGCAGTGACACCTCCGGTGAGCTGTTTATCGGGTAAGTCTGAGTGGAGGCCCATGCCCCATTTGATAGGGGTCGGCTGGTGGTCCAGAGACGCACTCCAAAAGTACCAGAGGGCTTCTCTAGTGGGTCCCAAGGCCGTTCGATTGGCCCCGGGGGCTCGGCGCCTCCCTACGGTGGGATCCCATTCAGAGACCTCCCTACCGGTCTCAGACATGACTTGGGGCATCCCAAGCGATTGCTTGCTTGGGCCTCAGCCATGTATGAGCTCACCCATAGTCATTCCTGGCTCTGTTTGTCCTAGGGCGGCTGTCGAGACCTTCGGGGGCCCAGCCTTCGAACCCCTAGACCATAATGGGCTTGCTGCCTTTTATCGCGTTTGCCAAGCCCTCGAGTGCGAGTTCGGGTTGCTAGGCCTCGGCTTGTTTGCAGGAAGAGCCCCCGAGCCTCTACACGGAGCAAGAGGGCGATAAGGAGTTTCCTTGTCTTTTTTGTGCGGCCCTCACGCATCCTTTTTGTTTGGAAGGAGGGGTTGTTTGTCGAGCCCCCGAGTGCGATTTTGGGTCATTGGGTCTCGGCTCAATTGCAGGAAGAGCCCTCGAGCCTCTGCTCAGAGCGAGAGGGCAATCAGGAGTTTCCCTATCTTTTTTTGTGCAGCCCTCGTGCATCCTTTTCGTTTAGAAGGAGGGGTGGGGTATGCCAGGCTACCCTTGATGGGCGCGAGCAGTGACACCTTCGGTGAGCTATTATCGGGTAAGTCCGAGTGGAGGCCCATGCCCCATTTGATAGGGGTCGGCTGGTGGTCCAAAGACGCACTCCAAAAGTACCAGAGGGCTTCTCTAGTGGGTCCCAGGGCCGTTCGATTGGCCTCGGAGGCTCAGCGCCTCCCTATAGTGGGATCCCATTTAGAGACCTCCTTGACGGTCTCGGACATGACTTAGGGCATCCCAAGCAATTGCTTGCTTGGGCCTCAGCCATGTATGGGCTCACCCATAGTCATCCCTGACTCTGTTTGTCCTGGGGCGGCTGTCGAGACCCTCAGGGGCCCAACCTTCGAAACCCTAGACCGTAATGAGCTCAATGCCCAGTTCCTTAGTCCAAAAGGAATCAGGTGGGGGATATTCCCCTCCCATCAGCTGACAATGGTGGGTGCACCTTTTGAGGTGGTTCCTCAGGGAGACAGAATGGTGCCTACCACTGCTGTGGTCGGATGCGATGCGGATGGGATGTTACTGTGCGGTTAACAAGAAAGAGGTGGACGCGTGGGTCATTTAGTTGGATCTGGATTAACTGCGCTAGATCTGAGGGAAACTTCCTCGGTTTCATCGCCCGTCCATTTTGCCCCCTTCCCTCCCTCATAAATACGTGATGAGCCTCACCCCGCCCCTCCTTACCTTACCTGCCTGCGTTCGCCTTTTTGCCCTCGAGCGGTTGCTAAGAACAGAGAGCGCCAGGGAGAAGAAGGGAGAAGGGGGGGGGGAAGGAGAGAGAGAGAGGGATAGCGAGAGCACGCCTTACCGCCGTAGCCGCATTCTCCACCGCACCCATGGCCGGTGGTGCTATTGTCATCTAGGCGGATCCTTAGGGTCCATCCGACATGTCCATGGCAATGCTGTAGTCGCTTGTCGGCGACGGCCTCCTCTGCTTGGTTACCGACCCCAATAGACCAGAGTGGATTGCTCTGGGGCCCGAGCCGGAGCCGAGGCCACATGATGGCTACATCGTGAGCTTCGTGTCCTTCCACGAGCGTGGTCTTGGCCTGCCGGTGAACTAGTTCATGCGGGTGCTCCCGCATTACTATGGCGTGGAGCTCCACAACTTCAACCCCAACTCCATCACGCAGGCGGCCATCTTTGTCGCTATTTGCGAGGGGTACCTAGGCATCGCCCCCCACTAGGAGCTATGGCTCCACCTCTTTTGGGCAGGGCTCAACACCAAGCTGATCAAGTGGAGGCCTCCGCTAAGGCCGTCACCAGGTAGCTAGGGGTGGAGCAGGGCGCGCACCTGCTGATGAAAGGTGCCCTGGCGGAGGCTCTCAAGGTGGCCGAGGCCTCCCAGGTCGAGGCCTTAGCCTAGAAGAAAAAGGCCAAGGGTGAGTCTCATAGGCCTTCACCCCTGTTCAGCTTATTTCCTTTTGCGCTTAACCCCATCCCGCTTGTCTTGGTGTAGGGTTGGAGAAGGAGGTTTCCCGGGCAACTGAGGCTTCTGTCGAAGTGCAGGCGGTGCTCGAGGCCAAGATCTGGGAGCATGACGCACTGTAGAGCACCGCCCATACCACCTGTGAGGCCCTGGAGGTTGGGGGGGTCGAGTCAGGTAGCTCCCTCAGGAGCCGCCTAATCACGTTGAGCGGCCACGTCCATGAGCGGGTTTGGGTGGCGCTGCATACGGGCGTCAAGCATGCCCTGGCCGTCGTCTCCTCGCACTATGCCGGCATCAACCTCGAGGCCGTCAGCGATGGTTATGTCGTGGCCGAGGATGATGAGAAGCCTGAGGAGGAGGTCATGAAGCTAGTGGAGGCAGGCGAGGCCCCTGGCACGACACTAGCTAGTTTGTTCGAAGAGGAGGTGGTTCCTCCTATGCCAACCACCGACGCTAGCGACCAGAGTTTTGACCTGGGCCAAAGGGGTCGTGCAAATAGATTAGGGCTTACATCATTGTACCGTAACGCTTGTGGCCATCGAGGCCTTTTAAAGTACTTGTGTGTATATGCCTTTTAATCATTTTCTATTATATTTCCGAGCCTCTGCCCTCTGTCTCGTCTTTGAACATATCTCTTGCAAAAAAACTTCCTCGGAGCCTAAGCTGCCCCTCGGGCAAAAAGGTGGTGAGGGAGTTGCCATAGCCTAGAGGCATAGGACATCTCCGGGCTCGGCCGACCTTTTGGCCCTGAGACAGACTTTTGGTCCTTAGGTTTTTACAATCGATTTGTCCGAGTACACGAGAGAGTTTGGCGTAGAAATTTTTTCAAAAAACAATTAAGAAACAGTGTCTGGGACTTAGGGGAGGGATCCCCCTTCTAGCCCCCGAGGGAGGCTCGGTTCTGCAGAGGCAGAGCTGAGTCTTGTTCGAGCCCCACGGTGGGCACCTCTGCAGAGGTAGAGCCATGTCTCCCTTATAGCGTTATCATAATGTTGATCCCCCATCAATGGGGGGGGGGGGTTTCTCAAAAAATTAGAACAACTAAAGAACACTTCTTTATCGTATTTCAAGAAATAATATATATAATGCTTGGAAATTTAAGGGTAGAAGCGATGTAGCTGTTCTATGCTCCAAGCGTTGGTGAGGATTTTGCCCTTCTCGTTGGCTAGCTTGTAGGTTCCAGGCTTTAGCACTTGGGCGACGATGTACGGCCCTTCCCATGGTGGGGTCAGCTTGTGGCGGCCCTTGTTGCTCTGCCTTAGTCGCAGCACCAGGTCACCCACTTTTAGGTCTCGGCTTCGAATGCACCAGGCTTGATAGCATCGTAGGGCTTGCAGGTACTTGGCCGAGTGTAGTAGCGCAACATCTCGAGCTTCCTCCAGTTGGTCGAGGGCGTCCTCACGGGCAGTGCGGTTGCTTTGCTCGTTGTAGGCCTATAGCCTCGGGGAACCGTACTCTAAGTCAGTGGGGAGGATGGCCTCGGCTCCATAGACTAGGAAGAACGGTGTAAATCTCGTCGCTCAGCTCAGAGTGTTCCTCAGGCTCTAGATGACTGATGGGAGTTTGGCAAGCCATTTCTTGCCAAATTTCTTCAACTGGTTGTATATTCTTGGCTTGAGACCTTGTAGGATCATGCCATTGGCACGTTCTACTTGGCCATTTGTCCTAGGGTGTCCTACGGCCAACCAGGCCACATGAATGTGGTGGTCATCGCAGAACATCAGGAACTTGTGGCTGGTGAATTGTGTCCCATTGTCAGTGATGATGGTGTTTGGAACCCTGAACCTATGGATGATATTAGTGAAGAACAGCACCGCTTGCTCGGATTTGATTTGAGTGATCAGACGAGCCTCGATCCACTTGGAGAACTTGTCAATGGCTACTAGCAAATGGGTATAGCCCCTAGGGGCCTTCTGCAGAGGCCCAACCATGTCCAGCCTGCATACGGCGAATGGCCATGTACTGGGGATGGTTTGGAGGGCTTGGTCCGGGAGGTGCGTCTACCACGCATAGTACTGGCATCCCTCACAGGAGCGTACCAGCTTGGTGGCATCAGCAACCGCCGTTGGCCAGTAGTACCCTTGGCAGAAGGCATTTCCGACGAGCATCCGAGGCGCTGCATGGTGCCCGTAGGCTCCCATGTGCAAGTCCCAAAGTAGGGCTTGGCCTGCCTTGGTGGTGATGCACCGTTGGAGGACGCCAGATGGGCTTCGCCTATACAACTCACCGTTGCTGAGGATGTAAGTTTTGGCTCATCATGCAAGCCATCAGGCCTCGGTCCTATCTACAGGATGCTCTCCTCGAACGAGGCAATCAAGGAACAGGACTCACCAGTCCATACCCTAGTCGGCCTTGGGAGGCTCCGCATTGATTTCCATGGCCTCAGGCTCGGCCATAGGGGTTTTGGTGATAGAGGGGGCCTCGGGCCCTGCGGTGGGCTCAACCGGTGGGCCCTCCTCTACCACCGAGATGTAGTCGCTGGAAGGCTTGTGGAGGTCTCTGGCGAAGATGTTCGGGGGGGCCGGGGCCCATGCCGATGCCATCTTTGCCAGTTCATCCACGGCCTCGTTTAATTTTCGCGCAATGTGGTTGAGTTCAAGACCGTCGAACTTGTCTTCTAGGCGATGTACCAACTTGCAGTACGCCTCCATTTTGGGGTCATGGCGGTTCGACTCCTTCATCACTTGATCGACGATGAGCTGCGAATTGCCCTGTACGTCGAGACGCCGTACTCCAAGTTCGATGGTGATCTGCAAGCCGTTGATGAGGGCTTCGTACTTGGCTGCGTTGTTGGAGGCAGCGAAGTGGAGCCAGATCATGTAGCGCATGTGCACTCCGAGGGGTGAGATGAAGAGCAGACCCATGCCTGCCTCGGTCTTCATCAGGGACCCATCAAAGTACATGGTCTAGCATTCCGCCTAGATTTGAGTCAGTGGTAGTTGGGTGTCGGTCCACTCAGCCACAAAATCGGCCAAGACCTGGGATTTAATTGCTTTCCGAGGCGCAAAAGACAGGGCTTCCCCCATGAGTTCCATAGCCCACTTGGCTATTCTACCCAAGGCCTCCTGGTTCTAGATTATCTCTCCCAGAGGGAAAGACGACACCACGGTCACCGGATGGGACTCGAAGTAGTGACGTAGCTTGCATCGAGCCAAGACTATGGCATAGATCAACTTCTAGATGTGGGGGTAGCGCATCTTAGTCTCGGAGAGCACCTCACTAATGAAGTAAATAGGTCGTTGGATGGGTAAAGCATGCCCCTCTTCCTGCCTCTCAACCACTACTGCCGCGCTGACCACTTGGGTTGTTGTGGCGACATAGAGCAAGAGGGCCTCGCCCTTGGTCGGCGGCACTAGGACAGGAGGATTGGAGAGCAGTGCTTTGAGCTTGGTGATGGCTTCTTTGGCCTCAGGGGTCTAGGAAAAGCGTTCGGATTTTCTCAAGAGGCGGTACAGAGGCAAGCCTTTTTCGCCAAGGTGCGAGATGAAGCGGCTCAGGGCCACAAGGCATCCCATAACCCTCTGCACTCCCTTGAGGTCTCGGATTGGTCCCATGCTAGTCACGGCCGAGACCTTCTCTGGGTTGGCCTTGACATCGTGCTCTGAGACTATGAATCCCAAGAGCATGCCTCGGGGGACCCCGAAGACACTTCTCGGGGTTGAGCCTGATGCCCTTCTCTCTGAGGCATTTGAAGGCTATCTCCAAGTCGTCGACAAGATCACTGGCCTTTCTGGACTTGACCACAATGTCGTCCATGTAGGCCTCGATGGTTCACCCAATGTGCTCGCCAAAGACCTGGGTCATGCACCGTTGGTATGTGGCCCCTGCATTTCTAAGGCCAAATGGCATAGTCACGTAGCAGTACATGTCGAATGGGGTGATGAAAGAAGTTGTGAGTTGGTCGGATTCTTTCATCTTGATTTGATGGTAACCGGAACACGCATCAAGGAAAGACAGGGTTTCGCATCCTGCAGTGGAGTCAATGATTTGGTCAATTTGAGGTAATGGGAATGGGACTTTTGGACATGCCTTATTCAAACCGGTGTAGTCTACACACATTCTCCACTTCCCATTTGTCTTCTTAACTAATACAGGATTAGCTAACCACTCTGGATGGGACACTTCCTTGATGAATCCGACTGCCAAAAGCTTATGCACCTCCTCACCGATGGCCCTGCGCTTTTCCTCGTTGAATCGGCACAGGCGCTGCTTCACCAGTCTAGAGCCGGCCCAGATGTCCAAAGCATGCTCGGCGACCTCCCTCGATATGCCCGGCATGTTCGAGGGACTCCACACGAATACATCAGCTTTTGTGCGAAGAAAGACAACAAGCACGGCTTCCTATTTGTTGTCAAGGGTGGCGCTGAGGAGCCGATGGGGTCGACCGGGACGAGCTTGATGGCCTCTGTGGGCTCGAAAGTCCCGGCACGACACTTGGAGTCGAGCGCCTCTCTACCAAGTTGGTCGAGGTGGATGATGAGGGTCTCGGCCTCCACAAGAGCCTCGGCGTACTCGATGCATTTGACATCGCAGTTGTATGCATGCTCGTACGTGGACTCGACAGTGATGACGCCATTGGGGCTAGGCATCTTGAGCTTGAGGTAGGTGTAGTTGGAGATCGCCATGAACTTGGCATAGCATGGGCGGCCTAGGATGGCATTATAGGTCCCCTTGAACCCAACCACCTCAAAGGTGAGGACCTCCTTGTGGTAGTTGGAGGGAGTACTGAAGCAGATGGGCAAGTCGATGCGCCTGAGGGGTCACGTGTGTTTCCTTGGCATGATGCCATGGAAGGGCGCGGCATCGCCTTAGAGCTATGACTGGTCAAGCCCTAGGAGTTCCAGGGTGTTGGCGTAGAGGATGTTGAGACCGCTGCCTCCGTCCATCAAAACCTTGGTGAGCTAGGTGTTGCCGATGATCGGGTCGATGACGAGTGGGTACTGCTCGGGGTTTGGGACATAATTGGGGTGGTCATCCCGATCAAAGGTGATCGCCTCCCAAGACTAGTCGAGGTACCGAGGAGTGGCCACCTTAACCGAGAAGACCTCCCGGTGCTCCTTCTTTCGCTGACACGCCATGAGGCCCGCCAAAGATGATGAAGGCGTTGTACACCTCGAGGAACCCATCGTCCTTGTCGTTGTCCCTATTGTCGGCATCCTTCTTCTGGGCATCATCGTTGGGGAGCCCGAGCTTGGTGTAGTAATGCCGAAGCATGGTGCACTCCTCGAGGGTGTGCTTCACCGGGCCCTGGTGGTAAGGGCAGGGCTTCCTAAGCATGTCGTCAAAGAGCCTAGGGCCTCTGGCGAGGCCTCAGGGATTCTTGCGATCTGTGGCCACGACTAGATCAGCATTGAGGACCTCCCGCTTCCCCTGGCAACCCTTTTTCTTTTTCTTGGGGAGATGGGGGCCGAGGCCTCAGGGGCCTCATCCCTCCGCTTCCCCTTAGCGTTGTTGTCGGGGAAGATGTCCCCAATGGCTTCTTCGCCCAAGGCAAAGTTAGTGGCGATGTCGAGGAGTGCGGCCGCCGTGGTCGGCATGTTCTAGCCTAACTCTCGGACCAGGTCTTGGCAGGAGGTGCCAGAGAGGAATGCCTGGACAATTTCTGAGTCACCGACGTGGGGCAACTCGGTGCATTGCTTGGAGAAGCATCGGATGAAGTCTCGGACAGACTCGTCCGGCATCTAGCGACAACTCTTGAGGTCCTAGGAGTTCTCGGGGCGCACGTATGTGCCATGGAAATTCCCGACGAAGACCTTTACCAAGTCACGCCAGTTGTGGATCTGGAAGGGAGGGAGGTGTTTGAGCCAGGCTCACGCCGAGTCTGACAGGAACAAGGGGAGGTTGCAGATGATGAGCAGGTCATCGTCCGTGCCACCTAGCTGACAAGCCAGGCAGTAATCGGCCAGCCACAGCTCAGGGTTGGTCTCGCTGATGTACTTCGAGAGGTTGGCCAGTTGCCGAAACCAGGCTGGGAAGTGGGCGTTGCAGATGGCCTTGCTGAAGACTCGAGGGCCAGGTGGCCTAGGAGAAGAACTGTGGTCCTCCCCACTGTCGTAGTGACCACCCTAGTGTGGGTGGTAGCCTCAGGTGGGCCCATCGTCGTCATGGCGCCATTGCCTGCTGATCACATCGTGGTCGCCTTATGCCTCACGTCAGTCGCCGAGGCGGTCATGCACCGAGGGGGCCTTATTGGCTTTTGGTGCCTGACCAGGCTCTAGACGAATCGAGGCCTCTCTATCCTACCAAGGCGGTGCCATGGGTAGTTCTGAGGCGCCCCCACGCCGTCGAGAGGCGGAACTTTTGGCCTGATGTACCACGGCGGTCTTAAGGAGGTCTCAGAGCTCGTCGTGGGCCCATCGCCCCTCCGAGGTAGAGGGCTCAGGCATTCTCTAGAGTAGCATTACCGTTGCCGCGATGTTCTGGCTAGCGTGATTGAAGATAGGGGGTTGCTCGCCCCCTTCATCGTTGTTGATGAGGTGGTTGACATCGCGAGCCCTCCGCCAGGCTACTCCGCCATCACCGTGACCCCGCTGCTCTCGCTCAAGAGTGTCTCAGAGCTGCTGCAAAAGGAGTCAGTCTTGTTCGACCTTGGCCTGAAGCTCATGGAGCTTCTCCAAGTCAAGGCGACGAAGTTCCTCATGGGCGGGGTTCTCGTTCTGCGCTACCAGGGGCTCAACGTGTAGGGGTGCAGCGCTGCCTACACCCTCACAGGGCAGGAAGCGACTACCTGCCCCTTCATCCTCATCGCTCACGCTTGGCATCCCGAGCTTGATGTTGAAGCACTCATGAGTGGGATTGTAAGTGCCTTCGTCATCGGAGTCGGAGTAGCCGAAGCAGTAGTCGCTCGCGGCCATGAAGCGGCGCATGGCTTTAGGGTCGCGAAGCCTAGAGAAGTCCACTCCGGCCCATGCCTTGTCCTCCTCTGAGGAGTCAGTGTGGGTGTGGGTTGAGGTTGTGGCGATGAGGTTGAGGGCGAAACGTTGGTGGCATCCTAGGGGCTCCACGTGAGCGGAAGCGTAGGCGGCGGTGGCATTACTCAACCCGAAGGGGTATGGGGATGGTGCCATCACTGGGCTCCGCTCCATCGGATTCGACTCCTCAGGAGGTGGCGGGGCAGAGCTAGATGATGGGGCATCACCGTGTGCCACAGGCATCTTTCCCTTTCCCAGGCCTAAGCTAGACAGGTCCCCAACCAGGGACTCTGTACCAACAGCCGGGTGTGGGATACTGGCAGAGTGTGGTGTGTCGCCCTGAGTTCAAGCGGTGTTGGGGTGGTCCCGCCCGCATCGTGCCTAGCGAGCACGATGAGGGCGGTGGCCCGGGTGCCACCTATGCCTGGGCTGCTGGTGCATGATGTTGTCGTTGGTCGGTGGGGATCTGGGTGTGAGGAGTACCATATCATACTCATATCCTAGAGACATGAACTCTAGGCTCCCGAACCAAATCACCGTGTTGAGACACAGTGGTCGCATGGGGTCTACCATCCAGAACTTGTTGGGATGACTAAGCTGACACGCAGTGGCTCCCATACCTGGCTCGCCAACTATCAGTGTTTTGGACTGGCAGGCCCTCAACCAACTAGTGAAAATGTACTGCGTGCCCCTAATCCTGGATGGTGATGCAAAGAGACACAAGGTTTATACTAGTTCAAGCAATAGGTGCCCTACGTCCAGTCTGAGAGAGCGATCTTGTATTCCTTGCACCAAGGTGCTTGTAGTAGGGGTTTACAAGCAGGGCGAGAGAGGGAGCTAATCCCAGGTCTCTGCGTAGTGGCGTGAGTTGCTTGAGATGTTGATCTCTTGTAGTGAGGAAGAGTGTGCATTGTTCGTGTGTGCATGTGTGTTCATGAGCATCTGAGTCCTGATGCGTGAGTTCGTCTCTCTCTAGAAGCGGCCCCGGTCACTCCCTTTTATAGTCGAAGGGAGGCACGGGGGCGGTACAAGGATTTGCTACGTGGCATTTCGTGAGCGGAGGTGGCGTGCCAAGCCCTGTAGCTTATCGCTATGGCAGCATGGTCGATGGAGCGGCCTTGTCCTCAATGCACTGGAGCAACGTGCCGGTCATGCCTGATCCTGTGCGACGTGGGAGCTCCAGCGGCTTGGCGCAGAGTATGGTGCGTACTGCAGACGACGTGCCAGTCGCTGTATGTTGACAACATAGAGAGCCGAGGCCCAGTCAGTGCAGAGGTTGGACCATTGTGGGGGGCTCGGTGGGCGTGTGTCCCAAGGCTACTGAGACCCCAAAGCAGATAGCCAAGGCTCAGAGGGAGCAGTTGGTCTTTTTACATCGATTCCAAGGCTACAGGGACCCGAACATGACTCTCCACGCCGCGCTGTCCTCGGAGCAGGGGTTAGGTAGCATAGTGTAGCATGGGCGTCAGTTGTGGGCACAGTGCCAAGCACAGCGGTCGGTAACCCCTGCCCCATCCTATCCCAGATGACATGGCGTCGATGTGACTCACGTCTTGTCGGCTACTCCACCATATCGAGCCATCGTTCAACTGATGTCGCGGGAGTGGTTGAACGCATTAGTTGGACATGACGTCATGTCAGAGAAGTCAGTCAAGGTGGAGGCGACGGGGTTGTTGCCGAGCCGGCCTCAAGCGAGGCGGAGAGTTGGTACCTCATCCGAGGCCTTGCGGTTCGGGGCCTCGAGCGAGGCGGAGAGTCGGTTCCTCATCCGAGGCCATGCGGTTCGGGGCCTTGAGCGAGGCAGAGAGTCGGTTCCTCATCCGAGGCCTTGCGGTTCGGGGCCTCGAGCGAGGTGGAGAGTCGGTACCTCATTGAGGCCTTGCGGTTCGAGGCCTCGAGCGAGGCGGAGAATCGGTACCTCATCCGAGGCCTTGCGGCTTCATTTTGGGTCGAGCCCGCTTCGGGTGAGCCCAGATGTTGTTCGAGGTGGGCCAGGCGGTCCAGCCGGGCCTCGGATAAATTGGGGGTTGCCGGTGTTTGTCTCTTAGCTTTGATTTTTACAAGGTTTGAGCAATTTTTTCGGCTCTTGCTTAGGGGACCCCTTTTTATGGTACCCGACACACCTCATGCAATTCAACAATGGACGTGTCTTAATTGACACAGGCAGATTGAACCCGCTCACAAGACCTCCATGTCTTGTGGCTCTCACACACCGAGTCCGCCCGGTCTAGATTTATTACTCCACATGCTGATATCTCATGATAACATAAGTAACCAATCGTATCCAAGAAACCATTTATATCTCACAGGTGACAGGTAATCACCCGACTTGTATTGTTCTAAGCATGGCTAAGCATAAATAAGCATTCTTGGATCGAAACGGGTAACAAGGTTGATATTGAAAAACAAGGTTGGTAATGCACCAATTAGGTTTTCACTCAACTCCTAATCACTTAATGCAGTATTGAAAAGCAAAAGCGATATAAGTTTGTAAAACACAAGGTAGGTTTAAATGCATCCGGGGCTTGCCTTGGTTGACAGAAAAGTAAGGTTCTAGAGACGTTCCACAATTATCAAACCCGATCTCAATAGATGGATTAACTTCCTCCTCAACCTGATTGACTACCACGTGCTCACTTTCGTTCACTACACATAGTAACAATGCCATGTTTAATATGATGCGGGATATAAAACATGATGCTTGATGATGGATACAAAAATTAATAACTCGAATACAACTTTCCTTCATGGTACAGTTGCAAATCAACAACTAACTAAACCTTTCCAAAAACTCAAACACTTACTTTAAGTATCACGAATTATTTTATACTAATTACCCAAGGTCATCACTCAATCCAAAATTCAAACGAAACCTAAGTCATTAAGGTTTACTATTTGCTTTTATGAATTAATTATTTAATTAAAAGATATGAAATAAATCAACTTTCTCCAAATGAGCTCAAAATTTTTTATGAAGGCTTATCACATCATAACTAAGTGGCAAAACAATTTTCATAATTTTTGGATAAATAATAAAGCCTAGAAAAATCATAGAAACTCATTTATTAATTAATTGAGCAATTTTTATCACATTCAAAAATACTAAAAAATAAGATTTAATATTTTTCCTAAATAGTTTACATCTCATAGAGGTCACACAAAACTTTTCATAATTTTTGGAGCTCTAATTAATTCTATACAAAAATAACAAATCACAGCACTATTCATTTAATTCTGAAAAAGAAAATTCCATTTTCAAACAACACAGTCACTGACAGGGTGACCCCACCTGTCAGCGTCTTCCTCCCGCGCTGACCACGGCAGCGACATCCGCTGACCGGTGATTTCTCACCGCCGTTGAGATCAACAGCGATGGCAAGGGTACCAACGTGTTCACGACGACAAGGCACACCTAGAGGTAGCACTAATTGCACTGATCGCTGCACAATCCGAGCTCGACGCTAGCCATGGAGGACATGGCGGTGCAGCTATGCTACACTAGTGAAATAGGACTGGTAGCAGTTAAATAAATGGCCCAGGAAGACTCAAGAGCTCACCTCGAACACGCTGGAGTTGATGGCCGAGCCGGAGGATCAATGGCGAAGTGGGTCGACGAGCATAGCAGCCACGACGGAGCAAGCGGTCGTCGATGGCAGTGTTCTAGTGACTATAAGGATAAATAGAGCAATCAAGCGGTCATAGAGCATCACGGCAACCCGGTGAAGCTAGAACCAGGCTTCGCAAGAGCAGAGGCTCACCGTAGAGCTACGACCACGGTGAAGCGCACGTGACGGCGATGCTGCCGGCCGCGAGGAAGAAAGGCAACGAGCTACGGTCCTCAGTGAAATCAGGCACCTAGGATCGGTTGGGTGGGTTCGCAAGGAGTACATGGAACTGAGGCTCACTTTGCTGAGATGGTAAAGGTGCTTCGGTGATGACGTAAGCTCGATGGAGCAGCGGTGGTGGTGACGGGAAAAACAGAGGAAATGAAAAGGGGAAGAACGGCGACTTCGATGGCTTAAAACGCAACCAGGAAGGATGAAGAAGCCACGTAGGAGCCTTCTCCTTGCCAGCACGAAGCCGAACATGGACACGGCGGCGACTGGAATGCGATAGAAGCTCGCCGTCGGTGAGGTGGCATCCACGGTCACTGTTCACCATAAATATAGAATTGCCCTTTGCCAAATTTCTCAAATTACTCCCAAAATTGCATGGTAACTCAAAAATCTCCAAAAATAAAAGTTGTTCCAAATTCAAAGTTCTACAACTTTGCTTTTATAACCATACCCAAATTTGGTATACATTTTGAAATGCAAGTTTGAATTCAAAAGGGGACACTTTGAGAATTTACGCCTTTCCAAATTACTTCAAATTTTATATAACAACTTTGAAAACTAAAAAAACCGACTTTGTACACCTTGACAAGCTCTACACTTTTGCTTTTAATCTCAACCCCAAAATGTGCTTAGATTTTGAATTGGGTTTTCAGGGTAGAATTTAAATACTGAAAATCAGGGTTTTTGGAAATTCAATTCAATACAAAGATTCCGAACTTGATTCAAACCATACAAGTCAACACATACAACATAAAGGTAAACTTGTTTTAGTGTATGCATAACAAAATTTTCACTAACACACAAATGATGTGCAATGTATATGATGACATGGCATGTTTTAGTATTTAAACACCCGAGGTGTTACAAAGACCTAGCCCCTTTAGGGCTCCGGCGAAGAGCAGGTTCAGGGCACTTTCGCCGTCGATGAGTACTTTCTTGAAGAGTACTCTCTTGATAGTTGCATCAAGAACAAGGGGGAAACACCCTATGTAAGGGACGTCTGTCCACTGGTCAACCCTATTGAAGGTGATGGGGACCTCAGACCAAGGGCGATAGCTAGGGTCGGCTTTAGTGTCTTCTATGTTGACAATGAGCACCTGGTGGGTGGTAAGTTTTTTATCTCTTCTATTCTCGATGGCGGCGAGACCCCCAAAGATAGTGGCGACCACTTTGTCAGGATCCTAGAAGTCATTATTGTTGTCCTAAGGTGGTCGGCGACCTCTGGCTCCGTCGTCGTCCTTCTTTTTGGCCTGGAACTCCTTAGCCAAGCCGAGGCAGTCCTTCATCTTGTGCTTGCTATTTTTGTGGAGGGGGCACGGACCTTTGAGGATTTTCTTGTACTGCTCATCGTAGTTACATTTGGCGTGGGGTTCGTCAATGGTGGCAATGATGTTGTCTGGTCGATGGCGGTGATACTGACCAACTTTAGACCCTTCTAGCCAATCGCGGCCACTGTCTTGATGGTGTCCATGGTTGTCGTAGTGGCAGTCACTGTGGCATCATTCATCAGGGCGATCATCGCTATGGTGAGTTGGGCGGTGAGTGACCGCATCCTCGTTGAAGCGAACTTCGGCCTCTTCAGCGTTGACGTATTGATCGGCAGTCGTGATCATCTCGCCAATCCCCTTTGGTGGCTTACGATTGAATTTGGAGCGGAGGTCGCGATGATAGAGTCCTCTAACGAAGGCGGTGATGACTTCTACTTCTGTGATGTTGGGAATAGAATTCCTCATCTTAGAAAATCATCTAATGTAACTATGGAGGAGCTCAAACAATTTCTAATAAATGCGATTCAGATCATGCTTGGTGCCCGGCTGAGTACACGTAGCCATGTAATTGTCGGTGAAGATCTTCTTCAACTATTCCCAAGATTCGATACCAATTCATTGCGGTCAGCGTGAGCATGATGGGAAGATAGTTCGCCATGACTCTAGTATCTCCCTCGGTAGCACGAACAGCAGTGGCATAAGCTTGTAGCCACTGTGTAGGGTTCATCCGCCCCTCGTAGGGCTCGACCCAGTGATTTTGAAACCATGGGGCCACTAGAGTGTTCGAAGTGCTCTCATGAATGCTCGAGGATCTTTGGGATCATTATCATTGAGATCAGCAGCATTCCTAGTGTTAAGTGGCTGGAGGGCTGCATCTAGATTATCGAATTCTTGCTTGTATTCTTGACACCGGCGTACTTCCTCCTCATGCTAAGAGAAACGGCACCCATCAATATGACATCATGCATCCTAGATGTTGTTGATGTGTGCTCGGACATCTTGATCAACTTCTTGGTCGTGTTGGTGAGGGTTGTTGATATGGTTCCCCCTAGCTCCCCCTGGAGGGGTTGTCTATCATCACGATGTTGGTTGGCGAAATGGCTTATGCTGGGGTGGTGATTGGATCTTGGTGTGGCGGATTGGCGATTAGAGCTTGTTGAGTAGGAGGGTCCCTGATCCTAGCAAATCTCGTTGACCTAGCAGTGCATAGCTTTAAGCATTGCGGCAACCTTGGCGACTTCTGGAGTTTGCTTGAGCCGAGTGAGCTCATTAGCGGCCATGGCCAAGTTGGCGCTTGGGGTCTTGTAGACATCATGGCCATCAACATAGATGAATTCATTGTTGAGGTTGTGGCGGAGTAGGCGTGGCCTCCCATGCGATTCAAGTTGTTCTCCGTTACAAACAGCCTCGGCTAAGACAATGGTGGCCCCATTCACTCAGCGCTACGCACAGTTGGCATTTCTATTGATGCGAGCTACACAGTCCTCATCGGTTTCTCCATCCCGTGGAGGGCTATCGATGCTGACATTAAAAATCACGCCTCCTCGGAAGGGTGGAAAAGGATGTTGGATGGTAGTGGTTTCAGCAACAATCTCCATAGAGCCCTAGGACTCAGAGTTTGGATTTTCCTCCAGGATGGTGTGGAGGGATTCTTTGGGACATTCACCGATTTGTAGCATATTAATAGTCAGCGAGAGCTGGTTGGCAATCAGGTCAGCGAGAGGGTAGATGTCTCCAATCTGGTTAGCAAATTTGTCCCTTAGGGCATCTTGATGGATGGTGGCCGTATCCCCTGGAGTTTCCTATTTGGCTTCCAATAGATCGGAACCAGAAGGTGGTCAGCACTGAACTAGAGTGGTTAGAGCCGATTTCATGAGGGAGAGGTAGTCGGTGAGCTTTTGGCTGACTTGATCAATGGATGCGATCAGATCATCGTTGTTGACCTGCTTCCTCGAGTAGTGGGGCAGCAGGTGGCGAGTTGTTGATGAAGATGACCTCGGAGGCAGTTTTGAGATTGGATCTACCATTGTAGGTGTTGGTGTGGTTGGCACAGAATTGATCTGCACCGGCTTGATGATCTCTCCGTCTCTATCAGCATTGATGACCCAGAAGATCAATCCAACCATAAAGATCTAGCCAGGCTTTGGAGAGGACAAAGAGCCTAAAAAGTGTACCATCTTGTTCATCATGGAAATAATATGCACACCTCTACCTGGCATGCCAACTATCGATAGAATATCGTCGGCAATCCTCCGAGGGGTATCCCATGAAGGTAGATTGATCGACAGAGGTGCACGTAATCAAGAACAAGAAGGCAATAGAGACACAAGAGTTAGACAGGTTTGGGCCATCTGCACAACGTAATACCCTACTCCTATGGTCTGTTGGTTTGTATTGGCTACCATATGATATTGTGTTTGTTTTGAGGGGGTCCCCTACCTGCCTTATATAGCCGGGGGGTAGGGTTACAAGTCGGTTAGATCTAGGAGATGACCGGTAAGTAATAATAGGTTATAGGAATCACGTGATCGAGCATATCCTAACAGATCTCGTAACATCTTTAGGATATCGCCCTTGATGTCTTGTTGTACATGTCGAGCAGCACCGTGCACCGTAAGTCTTCATCTTGTGGCTAGGCCACCCCTGGTGGCACAGCCCATATAGTCTGCCGTGGGTATCTAGGCTCGTATCCCCCACACTATAACTTTTATATGTGCCCCTCCGTGCGTAGTCTATTTTTTAGATTTTCTTTTTAGATGCCATTTTTAATTTTTTTGCATAGAAGTTATTGCTCCAATAGCAATGTTGAGCACTTTAAGAGTAGGTCCTGAGATCCATAGGATCTATGAGCTAGTTCCATATTATAACGATAATCACAAATTGTGGATAGAAGAGGGGCTGGTCTAGGTGCTTTACTCTTCATGTCTGAGTTTTCCATCCTTGTGAAGTTGGTCAAATTGATCATGAGATACGTTGATCCCTTATTGAGAGAGTTGAGGTTTGAAAATAGAGTTATTGTAATTGATCAGCAGCTTGTTTGCAAGATTCTTGGTCTTCACAATGGAGTCAGAGGTTGTCAAAGTGACCTGCAAAGTTGATTATATTGATTAATATCTCAAGATTTGTGATAGTTTCTAGAGGCAGAAAGGGCAAAGATAAAGAAGTGCATTGCGGTATTGAAGGGTGCTAAGGACAAAGTTTCTTTTATGATGACATTTATGTTGCTTGCATTAGGGTCTGTACTCATCCTATGAATGGACAGTGGTGTCATCACATAGTACTTGCACAACTTAGTTGATATATCTCAAATCAAAACATTTGACTCAGCTGGCCACATTCTTGATGTGTTGATAGATCATGTCCACAAGTACTAGTCACTTTCTCCTAAAAGTCTTCAACAGGACCATCAGATTGCTCCATGCCTTGCTATTTTAGCCATACATTCATCCTTTTTTGTCTGTAGCATTTTCTACTTTGGACTACTCCCGCCATCTTCACTATCAAGCTTCTGGCCAAACCGCTGCGGGCCTTGTTCCCTCCTATACATGGTGACGGCCACCCCACAAACACAGTTGGTATGGTCTCATAAGACTACAAGCCCCTCCGGTGTAAAACAATGGTACACGCAAGAACCGAGTGGTAAGAGGTATGCAAACCTCACTAAACACTAGGCATAGACCTAGTGCAAGCATATAAGTAGTGGTCTAACTAGCCTAAGCACTTCACAAAAGTACCTACACTAATCACAAGTGTTTTACTAAACACTATTCATGTGGAGAGCACTAAAGTGGAGCCACAACTCCCTTGTCTGTTTCCTAACTCCCACATACTTCAAATGGCCTACCAAGGGGGTATAAATAGTGTCACACCTGATTTTAAGGATAAAATAGGATGCAAAATCTTATGTGCGCCCATAGATTAGTCACACACATAAGCCGACAAATTATGAATAGTATCATCACAAGTGTTTATTACATCACGAATAAGACAGAGTCTTCACATAAATGTAGCGGAAGTATAAGAAAAGATCTCTCGTGGAAGCTCCATATCATAGGGATGTCAGCTGGTTGACCACAAGTCTAGTAATCCTTAGGAAAGTCATCTTACCATGGCCATCTATTACCCATCTGGGATTTTTATCCAAATAATGAAAATAAACAAGCGTAAGTACATGTCATACTCAACAAGTGTAATCTTGGGGTTCATGAGGCTCAAAAGGCTTGACATAGGTTTAACAACATTCAGCTTTTAGTTGTCACAATTTTAGCTTAAGAGTAGCAACAAGTTGTTTCAATTCCCAATGCAAAACACATGATCAATGTAAACATGAGTAATGAATAGCATAAACACATAATTCTTAGTGATCATCTATTCCATAAGGGTTCCAAGGCTGCTCGTGACCGTGAGCATGGCTAATATACCAGTTTTACACTCTGTAGAGGTTGTACACTTTCACTGTGAGTCATGATACCCATATGCCTAGGTTAATTACTCCCAAAACACTTCCAAGGTGAGTAGGCAGGGGTCACTATGAAGCCTTTCAAATGCTTGTCTAACAAGTTAGGGCTATTAGATTCACTCGGCAAATAGATGTAGAGCCCCCTTCCCGATGGCACATTGACGCGCAGCCTATACGCATGGGGACAGAGGCCGCACTATACCCGATTTGGCAAACCATTATTACGCCAATAAAGGTAACCACTAATAAGCTAAAAAAGGTCCTCATACTGAGCTAAAGCCAGAGCCATGTAGCCCTCACAGCTGTACTGTAAGTCCCGGATGATCACTTAACAAATAAGTCCTTAGGGAGAGAAATCTGAAGCATTTAGAAAGTAGCTAAATATTCCAGCCCATGTTTCCAAGTTGCTAAAAATTCATATTTTAATGTTTATTGCATATACCATTAGTCAAGTTAAAAGATTATGGTCTATTTGAGCACTAGCTAAGCTACTCAATGCATATCCCATAGGTGACAAGGTAAAAGTTCAATTCTAGGGAATCCCTATCAAGGTGACACATGCAACATGAATTTAATGTATTAAAGTGAATAAGAAACAAGGATGATCCCATGCTATACTTGCCTTGAACAAAGTACTCCTGCTAATCCTGCTCATCAAAGTAGTAGCCTTGATCTCCCATGAATTGCTCATCGTCTATACTCGATAATCACAGCAACATACAAGCATCTAGAAGCAATCATTCATAGTAAACAAAAGCTATAGATTAGAACAGTACACTAATAGCATAAAATCAAGATGAAAAGTTTGGAAAACGAATCTACGTCTCGCTACGAACACACAGACATGAAGATCACAAAAATCAGAGCTAAAACGAAGAAGTTATGAATTAAACAAGATTTTCTTTAGTAAAATAATAGATTAAATCTAACCTCGAATTTTAAAAGTTGAAAACATACTTAACCTCGGATTAGATTTGGATGGTCGTGATTGGATCGAGCAGGGAGGAGACGACGGTGGTCGGTTGGAATAGGAAGAACACGGCGGCGCCATGGCCGGAGCGGCGATGAGCTCACCGGCGATATCGATTTAGGGCCTACAGTGCACGGTTTTCCGAACGAAGAGGTCTAGGAGAGAGAGGAGAGGATGGGGAACTCACCAAAACCAAAAAAACAAATGGGGAAGTGAAGACGGCTCGTGATAGCGGCTTGAACACGATGGCGGTGACGGTGCTAGGGCTAGGCGGTTGTGAGCTCAATGCGAGGGTGAAAATTTGCTTTGAGGCGGAATAGGGAGGCGGCGTAGGCCCGGGTGGTATTTATGAGGCAGGGCTAACTTGGGAGGCATACCACAAGGCATGTAGCAGAGGCAGACATGAATGGTGTTGGTGGTGGAGTCTGACTCGAACACGAGCGGGAGGATGAAGGAGACTCCAACACGATGGCCACACCTACCAGTAAGAGAAAGGAGAGGAGGAGCATGTCGCGACTAGGCCTTCGGTGAAGCTAGGCTGCTTGCTTTGCTAGGCCATGGGAAGGGAAGGTAACGCTAGGCCACGTAGAGGAGGAACTGCACGGGGGCGAGAGTGGGCTGGCGCGGAGAAGCAAGGCCGAGTGGGCCAAAAGAGAGGAAAAGTGAGGGAGGAAGGCTTTGTCTTTTCTTTTTATTTTCAAAACTTTTTCCAAAGAAATTTTCAAATGGATTTTGAATTTGAATCAAACCAAGCATCACAAAAACCCCAATGCAGCAGCATGAATGCACAATCATATATGTTGACCTATATTTGATGTTAATTTCAGCAAAATTATTATTTTCCTAAATTCAATTGCCCACAAAAATGCATAATAAATCAAATTCTCCTATTTAAAAATTATTGCAAATTTTAGGGTGTTATAATTCTACCCCCCTTAAAATGAATCTTGTCCTCGAGATTTGGACGATGCTTACTCAAAAAGTTGTGGGTAGGTTTTCCTTAGATCGTCTTCTCTTTCCTAAGTAGCCTCATCTTCTGTATACCGATTCCACTGAACCTTACACATCTTTATAACTCAGCTCCTTGTAACTCTTTCTGCCGTCTCCAAAATCCTTACCAAAAACTCCTCATATGTGAGATCTTCCTTAACTATGAGTTCCTCTAAAGGTATCTGCTCCTTAGGTACACACAAACACTTCTTTAGTTGGGACACATGGAACACATCATGCACACCTGACAAACTCTCAGGCAATTCCAACTGATAAACTACTTCACCACGTCTCTCTAAAATCTTGAAAGGCCTAATATACCTTGGGGCTAACTTTCCTTTCATGTTAAACCTTCTCACACTTCTCATAGGTGACACCTTCAAGTAAACATAATCCCCTACTTTAAAAACCAATTCTCTTCTCCTTGTGTCGGCATAACTCTTCTATCGAGACTGAGCCACTCTCAAGTTATCTCTGATCATCCTTACTTCCTCTTCTGCGTCTCTTAAAACATCTGGTCCAAACACTTGAGTTTCTCCGGTTTGATTCCAAAATAATGGGATTCTACACTTTCATCCATACAAAGCTTCGAAAGGTGCCATATTGAGACTCTTCTGATAACTGTTGTTATATGAGAACTCTACATAAGGCAAACTCTTGTCCCAACTTGTATCATACTGCAATGCACAAACTCTCAACATATCCTCTAATATCTGATTAATCCTCTCAATTTGCCCATCTGTCTAGGGATGATATGTTGTACTAAAATTCAACTTTGTTCCCAACGAACTATGCACTTTGTCACAGAACCATCCAATTTATAAGAGTACAAGTACAATAGCAATCACCGAAGCGATCAAACCATCATACTTGAGCCCATATAAACCCGGTAGTCTGATGAAATCGCGAAGGATCTCAAACAACCAACATGCAAACCAACATCGTAGAGATTCAACATAACCAGTCACATGTTACATCATAGTTCACAAATATTTCTCATACAACAGAGTTCGAATAATTATTACAAACCAAGTTTGAAAGTAGTGGAAGCAAAGTAGTTTAACATCGACATCACACATAGTTTAATACAAAACTAGTTTCATAGTCATCTCCAACCAAAAGCACAAGGGTGAGATGATAAATAGAATGACCATTGCCCATGGTCCTAGTCCTCATCCACTGCAGGAGCAAAGCAGATCTTGCAGTAGCCATGATACATAACATTATCTACAACAATGGGAATAAAACCCTGAGTACAAGAAGGTACTCAGCTAGACTTACCCATCCAACTAATATACTAAGACACCAAGGAGTATGCAAGGCTTTATAAGTAGAGCTGGTAGACATTATTTGTAGAAAAAGCATAAGTCATCCAACATATCTTTAATTGTGAAGCACCAGTTATTAATCCTATCTCATACTAGATTAGCAACTATCCTATGCCAAACATGTTGGTACCATTAAGTCATCACAATAATAACCATATCCAGTTGAGTTCTTGCATAATTCATAACCACACTTACATCAATTACTACGATGAAGTGTACTCCTGTCAAGTTCTCACTATCCAGGAGAGACGGCGATTCGAATCGATTCCTACCAAGCTGGGGAATTATTCCTAACACACACCCATACTTCCCCCATCGGGGTCACATCAGGTCACCTTTGGGCCAACTCAAGTATAATCATGGGTAGGACCAGCGCCACACCCTCAAAGATACAACCAATCTGCCAAGGGGGCTTAGGACTCTAACCCACCCTTGGGCTTACGCTATTGGCTCTCTGCACATCCTTACTGCCTCCAGGGTGCACACTTTAACTGCTTATGTCCCTGACCTGAGTTGAGCTACTCGGCTTCGCGGTTGGAACGACTTATCCAGCCAACTATGTGAGAGGCGTGCGTTCAACATGACAAGATAAACCTCCAACGGCCAGTCCTTAAATGACACAGATGGAATCACTATGATATCACAACATAAGACTCTGCTCGGTCTCCATTTATTCAACAATACCCGGTTATGTTCCACGATAGCACAATATAGCCAACCGTAACCAAGTTATCACCTATAGCTCACAGGTGATAGGAAATCACCCGACTTCTACCGGTCTAAGCATAGCTAAGCATGATAAGCTTTCCTAGACTTAAATAGGATTCATGGTAGATATTTTTGGTCAAGGAAAGGTAATATGCAACAAGTGTTTCCAAACAACTCCTGTCATGTAATGCATCAATACGAATGCTCTGGGGCTTGCCTTTCACAAACGTTGCTGGCTGATGATCGGGGCACTCTGGAAGATGATCAACCTCAGGCTCTCCTTCTCTGGGAACCTTCTGGTGCTGCACCTCTTGGTTCTCCTCCTGAGGATCGACGTCAAGTTCCACCAACATGATCTCCTTGGTTGCACCTATTGCATGCATATGCATAAGTGAGTCTCATGAATTCACAAGAGGAATCATAGATGATGTGATATGGAAAGGTACATGCTGCGATAATAATGTTAAGTTACACCATGATAGCAATGCTAACTCCATATTAACTGAGTAGGTGCGTATCTCTTCTCTATCTACTTGCAAATTTCACACAAGGCAATGTCTAAGCTACACATAGCAGTTACAAGTTTACATCATAACTGAAGTTCTACTTATCCAAATGCTGTGATCTTGGACTTTCTGGAAATATTATAAAATTTCCTACAACTCATATTTAATCACAAAAAACTAATTCACACTCTATCCTAACTAAAACAGGCAATCTATCCAGTGCTGTCCAGAAATTCTAGAGAATAAGCATTTCAGAAAACTAACTTTAAACAGCTATAACTCCTAAACCCTTTGGCCTATTACCCTGAAATTTAAACACAAGATATATGAAGAAGTTCCCTACAACTTTGTTATTAACCATTTCCACATCAAACATCATTTTGACTATGCAACATACCCAACAACAGAATTTGTCCGAAAACACTTCTAAATCAAATTATAAAGCAACAATATTTTTACTGCATATAAGCATTCCAAATTTGACATCACCAACTATACCAACAGTTTAGTAACATCAAATACACTCAAGAAAACATAATGGTAAAGCCCAAACTATTCATCTGAATGCCTTTATTAATTTAATTAGATAATTAGGGAAAATAACAAACATATAACAAATATGCACAATAAATTATCAGAAAATTTCAGTGGCTTACAAGTGCTCTCAATAGACTACTATAAAATTTTCATGCCATTTGACCATGTATAACATCCTTTACAAAAAATGACAAGCTAGCATGGCCTATTTCAGTGAAAATAGTTAACCCTAAAGAAAAGTGTCAAACAATAGATTATATATTTTTCCTATCTTCATATTAGTGCCATACTACTGTATAAAAATTTGCATATCAATATGTTACATATTTTTATCCCTACAATTTTCCTTAGAAAATACCATTTATTACTAGATAAATAGAAAGACCCTACTTCAATCAAGTTTACAGCAAGTTTATTATTTTTCCTAGCTCTATCATGTCCACATAAGACCAACAAAATTGGAATCACCATTTTATGAGTTTTTTAGCTCAAGATATCTATTTTACAAGATTACTAACATTCAAAAGGCACTTATTTAAATACATTTTAATCACCATGACAAATACTAGAAACTGTACATTTCATATTTGTATAAAACACTACACTTCATGAGGATTACAAAAAATTTTGTTCACAAGAATTGGACATCTAGAACTCCACTTATGATTTTTCAAATTTTGTATACAAATCTGAAATAAATGAACTAGCTTTCAACTCTATAGCCGCTGACAGCTGGGGTCCCTGAGTCAGCCAGGACCATGCGTCAGTGACACAAAAATAGGGGAGTAGATCTGGCTGGCCGTAGTTCGGCGATGGCACCGGTACTATGAGCCTCCCCACTACATTCCACACATAGTGAGCAAACTAATTGGATTGATTACGTCCACTAACGGTGATGGCGGCGCTCATGGCGACATGGCGGAGCGGATCGACGGCGAGGCACCGGAGCTAGCTAAGACAACTTGATCTAGGGTTATGACGAGCTTCTACATACCATGGTGATTCTAGCGCACATCCTATCGTGGCAAATGATGGTCGGAGGCGTTCTAGCCACGGTGATGAAACGCCGGCGAGGGTCGCGCGCTGCGAGAAGACCTTACCATGCATGGCTAGCAAGCAAAGCGGGTGCGGTGAGGTAGTAGAAGCATGATGGAGCAATGCCTGCAGCGAAGGAGTGACACGATGTGAGCTAGGTGGCCGGCAAGGCGACGGTGGTGCTGCGCTGAGCTGCTGCGGTGGAGGCGAGAGTGAAGGAGAAGGCAGGAGAGGAAATGAGTGCATGGGAGTGACTGAGCTAGGCGCAGGGTAGGTGAAGGCTGTCGCACCCAATTTTGCAAAGCAAAACCAAGTACTCATATATGTGCGCCCAGGATGTCCAAACACACACATATATCACAAATTGCAGTAGTATCAAAGTAAAGTACTTATTACATCGCATATCTCAACATAAAGTTAAATACAAAGTTTGCTCGAAGGCAATATTATTACAAACACAGCGGAAAAACTAGCCCAACTGCCATAGGGACTCCAACTGGTGAACGTCTTCCTAGTAGTCCTGGACATCCTTCGGAAACTCTTCATATCCATTATCTGTTACCCATCTGGGATTTTCATTTGATGTAAAGCAAGTGTAAGCTCACCATGCTTAGCAAGTATAACAAAGGGATCTATGAGGCTCAAATAGGCTTGACACTGTTTGACTGCGGTTCGCAATTTTAGTTGATCAATTTTTAACAACCTGAATTACTACTTTAATGAACAGTCCCAATTCCCAAGTGGTATTAAAGTACCATCCAGCTTTGTCTCAATTCCCAACCATCCATCATCCACAGTAACCACTAATCTCGAAGGATCCAGACCGCTCGTATCCGTGAGCACGGCTGTTATAACAGGTTAATTATTTCTGCAGAAATTGTACATCTTTACCCACCGAGCCATGATTCCCAATGCCGGGGTTCGCGAGACCCACTACACCTCTTCCTAGGAAGCGTGGCAGAGTTTCACTATGAAACCCTTAGCTAGTTGCACTAACAAATCATAGCTACAAAGGAATGGCACACGTGGGCATCGCAGCACGGTGCACACCCTAACAGAAAAAGGAAAGATACCCTCTTACCCCTTACTGGAGCTATAGACGAGCTAGTACAAACTAGATAATAGGTTAAAGTCAGAGCCATTTGACACTCGGGGTTGTATGGTCCCTCCTGGGTTGCCGCTTTAGGATAAAGTCCTTATGGAGAGGCACTAGAGTACTCAACCCCGTACTCCAGCCCCCTATCTGTTGCTAAAAAAAACTCCATTTTATCACATTGCATATAGTCTTTAAATATGTTTAACAATTACTTCATGTTAAGCGCTGCAGCATCTATCCAAAATGCCTACCCAATAAACCCAGGTATCAAGGATATGTGGTACAATGAATCATCTAGGTAAAGTCCTTAAAGGCAATTCAAATTAAACTCATGCATAAATGTAAGTGGTAGTAGTTCATAGGTAACAAGGGGCCTTTGGTACACTTGCCTTCCTCAAAGTCATCTTGGGAATCCTGCTGATCCTGCTAGGGGTCCTTAGTCACCTCGAATGGCTCACCCTCTAATCATGATCCAATCATCAATCAAGCATCATTCCAATCATTACATGCATACAAGATAGAACTCTATTAGAACAGTACACCAAACAGTGAAAACATATGTTGAAAAGCTTACAAATCTGTTCTACGCATTTCTACGAACACATGAGCGAAAGAATCACCCAAATCGGACTTAAAACGTGAAAGTTATGCATGAAATAAGATGTAATGGCAATTCTGTAAATAAACTAACCTATTTTCGAATTAAAATAATTAAAAATCTGAATTTAAATGAAATTTGGACCGGGCTTACTATTTCTAGAAACTTTAGGGACTTGAATGAATAAAAACAGGACTAAATAAAAATTAGTTTGAACTGGACTGGACCGCGGGTTGATTTCTGGAAAAAGCGGGGGCTTTTCTGCAAAACATGCTCGGTTGACTGGGGTTTGACTCGTCTGCTGACTGGGCAGACACGTGGCGGTGACTGGTTGGTGCGGTGCACCATGTGGCGTGGGCCAGCTCTGACGCGGCACCGTGGACTAGGTCCGTGGGTCCACGGTGGACCGGTCATGCACCGAACAGGTACGTTTTAATCTTAGCCGTTCACCTAAGATCTAACGGCGCTGGTTCGTAGGCACGGAGGGATCGCCGGGGAAGAAAAGGGAGGCCGGCGGCGCCATGGCCGGTGCGCCGGGACCTTGGGCTACGGCTTCCTAGGGCGCCAAAACGAAAGCTGAGGGCACGGGAAGGTGGAGGGGCTCACCGTGAGTCACCTGGAGGGGAACGCGGCGTCCGAGAAGGCTCCGAGGATGGTCGTCGACGGCGGCCGCGAACTGGAGAGAGAGAGAGAGAGCGTGGGTGAGGGTGTAGCCGGGCAAAACAGCGCCAAAATGCGAAATGGGATGTACCTACGGGCGCGGGAAGATCCGGCAATGCTTCGGGTGGCCTTGGCATCGGCGTTCACGCTTAGAAGGGGGAGGCTCTCACTGGCGGCGGTGGCTCTCGGTAGCGGGCAAAGGTGGGGAGAGAAGGCGGGGTCGGCTCGGGGTTTTATAGGCCGGGTGGTGCGCGGAATAAGGAAGGGAAGCAGGGAGGGGCTCGGCACCTTCCAAACGGCGCCGGTGACTTTCCATCGGTGACGCGCCATGGCCGGGCAAAAGAAGGAAGCTTGGGGAAGAAGAAAGGAAAGAGGAAAGGGCGCTGACCAGTGGGGCCGGAGCGCAGCGAGAGAGAAAGAGAGAGGGCGAGCGACACGGGTGAAGCCAAGCAGGTCGCAGCGACGTGCCGTCGCGCAAAGCGAGCCGCAGCGAAGCAGCAGCTAGGCCGCCGAGTTGGTGCGCGCGCGCGGGTGGCCAGCTGGGCCGCGTGGGGTGTGGGCCAGTGTGCTGATGCGGGCCACATGCGGTGCGGGCCGCGTGCGGTGCGGGCCGGCGTGACAGGCCGCCGAGACAGGCCAGCGGGAGGAGGAGGGGGAAGAGGGCCGGGCTAGCTGGGCCAGAAAGTGTCTTTCTCCCTTTTTTTCAAATCAAATGTTTATCAAATTCTACTTTCTCCATTTTCATTTTTAAGCCAAATTCAAATAAGTTTTGAATACAAATTTCAAATCATCTAGCCCTACACTCAATCAAAACCCATATGACTCGGCATGAATGCAACAAACAAGTTTCTAAACTTATAGTTTATTTTATTTATTCAATATTTATTATTTGGCCTAAGTTAAAAATACCAAGAAATTGTAATAAATGCTAAGAATTAATTGCTAATTTGTGGTAAAAATTTTGGGTGTTACAAACCTACCCCCCTTAGAATGAATCTCGTCCTCGAGATTCGGATGGTTCAAAGAGATTGGGATAGTCAGTTCTCAGATCTTCCTCTCTTTCCCACGTTGCCTCATCCACTGAGTGTCTGTTCCACTGAACCTTGCACATTCTTATTATTTTGCTCCTTGTGATTCTCTCCGCTATTTCCAGGATTCTCACTGGATACTCTTTGTATGATAGATCCCCTCGGATATCCAGTTCTTCCAAGGGTAGTTGTTCCTCAGGTACTCTCAAACATTTCTTAAGTTGTGACACATGGAAAACATCATGAACACCTAAGAGCTGCTCTGGTAACTCTAACTGGTAAGCAACTTCTCCTCTTCTGTTGATGATCTTGAATGGTCCCACATACCTGGGTGACAACTTTCCCTTGGTATGGAATCTCTTTACTCCTTTCATAGGTGAAACTTTGAGATAGACAAAGTCACCAATTTCAAATGCCAAATCTCTTCTTCTCGTGTCCGCATAGCTTTTCTGTCGAGACTGTGCAACCTTTAGGTTTTGCCTTATTGTTTGCACTTGTTTTTCTGCCAGTTGCAAAACATCTGGTCCAAAGACTTGGCTTTCCCCCGTTTGATTCCAAAACAATGGTGTTCTGCACTTTCTGCCATACAATGCCTCAAACGGTGCCATTTTAAGACTCTTTTGGTAGCTATTATTGTAGGAGAATTCGGCATAAGGTAAACTCTTATCCCAACTTGTCCCATACTGCAGAGCACAAGCTCTTAGCATATCCTCTAAGATCTAATCTGTCCTTTCGGTCTGTCCATCTGTTTGAGGATGGTAAGCTGAGCTAAAGTTCAACTTCGTATCCATTGACTCATGCAATTTCTACCAAAAATGTGATGTGAACTGTGTACCCCTATCCGAAACAATCTTCTTTGGTACACCATGTAAACATACAATCCTTTCCATATATAACTCTGCTAACTTTGCACTCGAATAAGTTACCTTGACCGAAATGAAATGGGCCACTTTTGTCAATCGGTCAACAATCACCCAGATAGAGTCAAATCCTCTCTATGTACGGGGTAATCCAACTATAAAGTCCATTCCAACTTCTTCCCATTTCCACTCGGGTATCTTCATAGGCTGTAGTAAACCTCCTGCCCTCTGATGTTCTGCTTTCACTCTTTGGCACGTGTCACATATAGCCACATGTTCTGCTATGTCTCTCTTTAGTCCATACCACCAGTACCTCTCTTTAAGATCAAGATACATTTTAGTACTTCCTGGGTGTATGGAATAGGCTGAGTCATGAGCTTCCCTCAATATAGACTCCCTAATAGATTTTACTTCTAGCACACAAATCCTTTTACCGAACCATACTGTCCCTTGATCATCCATATGGAATCCTGGGGCTTTACCAATCACTATACGCTCTGCAATATCCTTGATCCTCTCATCACCCATCTGTCCTTTACGAATCTCTTGTTCCAGAGTGGATTCTACCTCTAACTCCATGGTGTTGGCCACAATACCCAAATTCAAGTATTTGAACTCCTCACACAACTCTTCAGGTAGTTGAGTTGTATAGGCCATGTTCACATAACTCCTTCTACTCAAGGCATCTGCTACAACGTTAGCCTTTCCCGGGTGATAGTGAATATCCAAATCATAATCCTTGATTAACTCGAGCCATCTTCACTGCCTCAGATTCAGATCTGACTGTGTGAATATATACTTTAGACTCTTATGGTCCGTATAAATCTCACACTTATGACCAATCAGGTAGTGCCTCCATATCTTAAGAGCATGCACCACAGCTGCCAATTCCAGATCATGAGTCGGATAATTTAGCTCATGTTTTCTCAGCTGTCTAGATGCGTAGGCAACAACTCTGCCTTCTTGCATAAGAACACCTCCTAGACCTTGCCATGAGGCATCACAATAGATAGAGAAACTTTTGGTGAGATCAGGTAAGATGAGCACTGGAGCAGAAGTCAGTCTCTTCTTCAACTCCTCAAAACTGTCCTGGCATTGTTTAGTCCATACAAATTTGGCATTCTTCTCCAACAACGCAGTCATGGGCTTGGCTAACGTAGAGAATCCCTCGATGAACCTCCTATAATACCCAGCCATACCTAGAAAACTCCGAATCTCACTAACATCCTTAGGTGGCTTCCAACTCAACACATCTCTAACCTTCTTGGGATCTACTGCTACTCCTCCATTAGAGATTATGTGACCAAGGAAAGATACTTCTTTTAACCAGAACTCACATTTGCTGAACTTGGCATAAAGTTGATGTTCTCTAAGCTTTTGCAACACCAATCTCAAATGCCCTTCATGTTCTTCTTCATTCTTAGAATACACTAGTATGTCATCAATGAACACGATGACAAACTTATCAAGGTACTCCATGAATACTTTGTTCATCAAATACATGAAGTAGGCAGGTGCATTAGTCAGACCAAAAGACATGACTGTGAACTCATACAGTCCATAGCGGGTCACAAAGGTGGTCTTGGGGATGTCAGCACGCCTTATCCTCAACTGATGGTATCCAGATGGAAGATCAATCTTGGAAAACACACAAGCCCCTTTCAATTGGTCAAATAGGTCATCAATTCTAGGCAATGGGTACTTGTTCTTAATTGTGACCTCATTAAGTGACCTGTAGTCTATGCACATCCTTTGTGTACCATCCTTCTTTTCTACAAATAGTACTGGTGCACCCCATGGTGATGAACTAGGTTGAACATAACCCTTATCTAGCAATTCCCTTAGTTGTTTCTTAAGTTCTGCTAATTCATTCACTCCCATTCTATAGGGTCTCTTAGCTATGGGTGCAGTTCTAGGTAAAAGTTCAATTATAAACTCGATGTCTCGGTCAGGTGGCATACCTGGCAATTCCTCGGGAAAGACATCCGGGTACTCATTTGCTATCCTTATATCTTCTAAGGTTGTGCCCTCCAACTGATTAACCCGACAGATTTCTGTAGCAGACTGAGTTGCCATAAACACCACTTCTTCTCTAGTTGAAGTGATAAGATTCACCGAGCTATTACCACAATTAATAACTGCTTTCTGCAACCTTAGCCAATCCATACCCAAGATGACATCGATACCGGTGGAATTTATGACTACAAGATTTGCTTGAAATTCTACCCCCTTATGCTGAGACTAGCAGCTAAGCATATCCACTCTGCTTTCATTACCCCACCAGGTGAGCTTACTAACATGTGTTTCTTCATAACACTTACTAGAATACCATGCTTCTTTATGAATGTATATGTTATGAAGGAATGCGAAGCACCAGAATCAAAAAGTACTGTAGCTGAGTTTGAGTTGACCAGAAACGTACCGATCACCACATCCGGTGCCTCCTGAGCTGTTTCAGCAGTAACATGGTTCACCTTTCCCCGAACGTGGTTCTGCTGTGAGTTAGTCTTCTTGGGGCATCTATTAGAGTAATGTCCCGGCTCTCCACAATTGAAGCACTTGTTGTCATTAACTGCATTTGGCGCTTTTGGTGCGCCATTCCTCTGCGGAGCATTGGGGGCATTATTCCTCACTAGTACATTGTTGGGTTGCTGCTGGCACTGAGCTGGTGCCTTGTACTGCTGTTGCTGCTGCTGTGCACGCTGCTGCTGCTGGTTGCGGTTGAGACCTGTCTGACCTTGATAGCGCTGCTGAGGTTGAGTTTGTTGAGGGTTGGTACGGAAGCGAGAGTTGCTCCCAGATTGCTGTCCTTGAAATTTTCTCTTCTTGTCCTCCATCTGGCGGCGCTTGTTCTCAATCACTAAAGCTTTGTCCACTAGCTGCTGGAAGTTAGCAAAGGTATGGGACAACAGCTGGTACTAGAGACCATCATTCAAGCCCTCCATAAACAGCTCCTGCCTCTTTCCATCCTCGTCTACCTCAGTAGGTGCATACCATGACAATTGTATAAACTTGTCACGATATTCAGCAACAGTCATGCCCCCCTGCTTGAGAGCCAAGAACTCCTTCTTCAGCTTCATCAGTCCTGCAGGCACGTGATGAGTGCGAAAGGCACTGCGGAACTCAGCCCAAGTGATGGGATTAGCTTCGGTGCGGCCAAAGCGGAATGAGTCCCACCAATCCTGTGCAGCTCCCTGCAACTGTCCCGAAGCATATAAAACTTTCTCCCTATCATCACATTGGGCAATTTCCAGTTGCCTCTCAATGGCACGTAGCCAATCATCAGCTTGGAGTGGATCGGCAGAGTGCTTGAATACAGGTGGGTGTCCTTTCAGAAACTCTCCCCTCTTATCCCTGACATGAGGGGGTGCATTTCCATTCCCTTGCCCCATGTTCTGCATGTTCTGGGCCATCTGCTGAAGCAACTGGGTCTGCATCATCATCAGCTGCTCCATGGAGACTGGGGGTGGTGGTGGCGGTTCCTCGCCTCCCTGGTTGTTTCTCCTGGTGTTCACCATCTGTAGAGGCATCATATAAGTCTCACATGTCCAAGCATATAACTCTTACAAGATACTGGTGTAACAAGAGTAGGTGTAGACAAGAGATATATGTAGGGTATGCAAGAAGATATTTGTTCTGAATTTTTTTTCCAGCGAGTTGGATAGCAGCAGTGCTGTAAAATGAGCATATCTCAGTCTCTGTTTATCATATGATTGCGTAGCATACCTTTCTGGAAAGCTTATGAAATTCTCTACAACTTTCGTTTAGAACACTTTTTCAGATTCCAACGTTTACTTAGTCAAATTCAGACAATAAGAAGTACTGTTCCGGAATCCTGACAGCACAGAAACCTCGACTTACAACAGTTGTATCTCACAATTTGTAATAACTATTGAGGTGATTCCAGAGCCAGAAGAAAGATGTTGAAGTCTACTTATCTCCATAAAAATTTCATGACCTTTGAGTATCTAGGTTATGAGATATGAACTGATAAAAACAGACTGTTCCGAAAGATATAGAATAGACAGCATGATAAAACGAAACCCAACTATTTATTCATAATATCCTTAAACCTTAACCTTAACTAATGACCGTGGACATGCCCACAAATCATCACAATCATATCAAAGACCCAAAGCAAACATTATTCATAATGATAAACATCCAACCATGCAACTAACACTTGTCCAACCATTAAAAGAAAGAAACTAAATACTCTCTCGCGTAGCTACGCGTGCTTATTACATATTTTTAAGACTCTCCTATGAGTACGGGTTGATGGTGGTGCTGGTGCTGGGGTCTCTAGACTCTCCTCTAGTCCTCGGGGGTGACTGAGCGGGTACTCCTGAGTCTTCCACATCTAGACCTCCTAGCTGCTGCTTCAGTGTAGCGTTCTCACGAGCCAGCTGCATGTAGGCCCTCCCCATGACATCGAGCTCATCCAGGGCCTGATCCAAGTCAGTGTGGGTCTCAGCCAAGCACAACAGGGTAGGCCTCAGCCTCAGGTTCGTCTCTCCAAGTGGTGTAGCGATGTTGCACGTAGACTGTCCGCTCCGACGACGGGGAAGATAGCGGTCATCCTCCCAGGCGATGTCGTCGAAGTGACGGTCGCGGTTGACCATCAACGCCTGTCGAGCTGCATCCCTGATGACGGCTGCACATGTGAGCCATGCAGTGGTGGCGCAGTGGATGTAGCGCACCCAAGTCCCCTCTCGGATGTACACTTCTGTCTCCCAGAAGCCGGTGTAGTCGGGGTGGGTCCAATGCTCCGTCCTGTACTGAACAGTGCCTCCAGGGTGGTAGCGATGCACAAGTGCGAGAAGCCTAGGGTGGTAGTAGCCATCACCCTCCAAGTCGTAGTGGATCTCCGCAGTCCATCCCTGAGCCAACGGTGCATTATGATCATCATCATTGTCATCATCCCCATCGTCTCCATCGTCTCCACCGTCTCCACCGTCTCCACCATTACCATCATCACCTCCATCAGCATCAGAATCATCAGAACCATCTCCATCGTTGGGGTCACCAGCTCCCTCCTGGCCACCTTGTTCATGCTCCTCCATAGGATCCTCCTCAAAATCCTCAATCTCGATGGGCTCCTCGAACATAGGCACCTCTTCTGTTTCTTCATCCATTGGATCCTCCAGCAAGTCCTCCAGAGGTTCCCCCATGGGCACCTCCACAGGTGGTTCCTCCTCCTGGTTCCTCAGCGCTTCCACCAGATGTGCCGGGACATGCTTGCCCAAAGTGAACCTGGTCCTCCTGGTGGGCATCGGAATGGTCCTCTTGCACGCGGTCAGCTTGGTACGGGCCATCTATAAGAATGAAAAGGTTGAGTATTAGAACAAAATAATTTTTGGCAATAGATAAAGAACAGAATATAAGCAAAAATTTTGTAGCAAATTAAAGTAGTAAAATAAAGATAATGTGATCCTAGAAACATCCATTTCTAACTAGGTTGTTCGTCCTACAGTCAGTTATAGCTCTGATACCAATTTGTCGCACCCAATTTTGCAAAGCAAAACCAAGTACTCATATATGTGCGCCTAGGATGTCCAAACACACACATATATCACAAATTGCAGTAGTATCAAAGTAAAGTACTTATTACATCGCATATCTCATCATAAAGTTAAATACAAAGTTTGCTCGAAGGCAATATTATTACAAACACAGCGGAAAAACTAGCCCAACTGCCACAGGGACTCCAACTGGTGAACGTCTTCCTAGTAGTCCTGGACATCCTCCGGAAACTCTTCATATCCATTATCTGTTACCCATCCGAGATTTTCATTTGATGTAAAGCAAGTGTAAGCTCACCATGCTTAGCAAGTATAACAAAGGGATCTATGAGGCTCAAATAGGCTTGACACTATTTGACTGCGGTTCGCAATTTTAGTTGATCAATTTTTAACAACCTGAATTACTACTTTAATGAACAGTCCCAATTCCCAAGTGGTATTAAAGTATCATCCAGCTTTGTCTCAATTCCCAACCATCCATCATCCACAGTAACCACTAATCTTGAAGGATCCAGACCGCTCGTATCCGTGAGCACGGCTGCTATAATAGGTTAATTATTTCTGCAGAAATTGTACATCTTTACCCACCGAGCCATGATTCCCAATGCCGGGGTTCACGAGACCCACTACACCTCTTCCCAGGAAGTGTGGCAGAGTTTCACTATGAAACCCTTAGCTAGTTGCACTAACAAATCGTAGCTACAAAGGAATGGCACACGTGGGCATCGCAGCACGGTGCACACCCTAACAGAAAAAGGAAAGATACCCTCTTACCCCTTACTGGAGCTACAGACAAGCTAGTACAAACTAGATAATAGGTTAAAGTCAGAGCCATTTGACACTCGAGGTTGTACGGTCCCTCTTGGGTTGCCGCTTCAGGATAAAGTCCTTATGGAGAGGCACTAGAGTACTCAACCCCGTACTCCAGCCCCCTATCTGTTGCTAAAAAAAACTCCATTTTATCACATTGCATATAGTCTTTAAATATGTTTAACAATTACTTCATGTTAAGCACTGCAGCATCTATCCAAAATGCCTACCCAATAAACCCAGGTATCAAGGATATGTGGTACAATGAATCATCTAGGTAAAGTCCTTAAAGGCAATTCAAATTAAACTCATGCATAAATGTAAGTGGTAGTAGTTCATAGGTAACAAGGGGCCTTTGGTACACTTGCCTTCCTCAAAGTCGTCCTGGGAATACTGCTGATCCTGCTAGGGGTCCTCAGTCACCTCGAATGGCTCACCCTCTAATCATGATCCAATCATCAATCAAGCATCATTCCAATCATTACATGCATACAAGATAGAACTCTATTAGAACAATACACCAAATAGTGAAAACATATGTTGAAAAGCTTACAAATCTGTTCTACGCATTTCTACGAACACATGAGCGAAAGAATCACCCAAATCGGACTTAAAACGTGAAAGTTATGCATGAAATAAGATGTAATGGCAATTCTGTAAATAAACTAACCTATTTTCGAATTAAAATAATTAAAAATCTGAATTTAAATGAAATCTAGACCGGGCTTACTATTTCTAGAAACTTCAGGGACTTGAATGAATAAAAACAGGACTAAATAAAAATTAGTTTGAACTGGACTGGACCGCGGGTTGATTTCTGGAAAAAGCGGGGGCTTTTCTGCAAAACATGCTCGGTTGACTAGGGTTTGACTCATCTGCTGACTGGGCAGACACGTGGCGGTGACTGGTTGGCGCGGTGCACCATGTGGCGTGGGCCAGCTCTGACGCGGCACCGTGGACTAGGTCCGTGGGTCCACGGTGGACCGGTCATGCACCGAACAGGTACGTTTTAATCTCAGCCGTTCACCTAAGATCTAACGGCGCTGGTTCGTAGGCACGGAGGGATCGCCGAGGAAGAAAAGGGAGGCCGGCGGCGCCATGGCCGGTGCGCCGGGACCTTGGGCTATGGCTTCCTAGGGCACCAAAATGAAAGCTGAGGGCACGGGAAGGTGGAGGGGCTCACCGTGAGTCGCCTGGAGGGGAACGCGGCGTCCGGGAAGGCTCTGAGGATGGTCGTCGACGGCGGCCACAAACTGGAGAGAGAGAGAGCGCGGGTGAGGGTGTAGCCGGGCAAAACAGTGCCAAAATGCGAAATGGGATGTACCTACGGGCGCGGAAAGATCCGGCGATGCTTCGGGTGGCCTTGGCGTTGGCATTCGTGCTCGGAAGGGGGAGGCTCTCACCGGCGGCGGTGGCTCTCGGTAGCAGGCAAAGGTGGGGAGAGAAGGCGGGGTCGGCTCGGGGTTTTATAGGCCGGGTGGTGCGCGGAATAAGGAAGGGAAGCAGGGAGGGGCTCGGCACCTTCCAAACAGCGCCGGTGACTTTCCATCGGTGACGCGCCATGGCCGGGCAAAAGAAGGAAGCTCGGGGAAGAAGAAAGGAAAGAGGAAAGGGCGCTGACCGGTGGGGCCGGAGCGCAGCGAGAGAGAAAGAGAGAGGGCGAGCGACGCGGGTGAAGCCAAGCAGGCCGCAGCGGCGTGCCGTCGCACGAAGCGGGCCGCAGCGAAGCAGCAGCTGGGCCGCCGAGTTGGTGCGCGCGCGCGGGTGGCCAGCTGGGCCGCGTGGGGTGCGGGCCAGCGTGCTGATGCGGGCCGTGTGCGGTGTGGGCCGGCGTGACAGGCCGCCGAGACAGGCCAGTGGGAGGAGGAGGGGGAAGAGGGCCAGGCTAGCTGGGCCAGAAAGTGTCTTTCTCCCTTTTTTTTCAAATCAAATGTTTATCAAATTCTACTTTCTCCATTTTCATTTTTAAGCCAAATTCAAATAAGTTTTGAATACAAATTTCAAATCATCTAGCCCTACACTCAATCAAAACCCATATGACTCGGCATGAATGCAACAAACAAGTTTCTAAACTTATAGTTTATTTTATTTATTCAATATTTATTATTTGGCCTAAGTTAAAAATACCTAGAAAATGTAATAAATGCTAAGAATTAATTGCTAATTTGTGGTAAAAATTTTGGGTGTTACAAAGGCACATCATGGCCCGATGTGGCCTAACTGGCCAGGTCAACGGTGTCAAGCGGCCTCCATGTGGTGGCCAAGCCCCGGCGCCGGTCTGCCACTGATGGCCAGGCTGATTCGGTGATCAGTGCCCATGATCTGGCCTGATAGCGCGATTTGGTGAAGCTCAAACTCCTAATCCGTGGATCATTAGCGAGTTCTTCCTTAACCAAAGTCCTAGCCCTATATACCATCTTTGACTTCTCTTAAAAGACCATAGTCTAATTCTCAACGAATAAGGAGTAAAATCATCACAAAGTGTTGAAAACTTGTGTTTTACTAATTTTTGTGAGCTCAATTTGACCAAGCTATGCACTGAATTAGCTCATGACCCAAAAATAAAAGTTGTTGCTCTACTCAAATACTACAACTTTGCTTAAGGGTGCTTTGCCATGCAAACAATCTATGACATAGTTCAAATTAGGTCAAACATACCACTTTAAATTGATGACTTACACAATAACTAGGACTTAGAGACCAAACTAGCCTTAGTCATGAATACCAAAGTTGTTCCTTAGGCTATTCTAAACATGTTTAAGGTATTCCCAAGGTTCCACACACATTTCATACATTGGTTACATGTAAACCCTAACCTAAGGCAATTCAGTAATAACACATGCAATATAAGCCAACAAGGATGCTTGTGATCATGCAATGTCAAGGTTAAATGCATGCTTAACACCTAGGGTGTTACACACTTGCTGCTAGAAATGAGATGTAAATTGAGTACCTCGATCAAACACAATTTTCTTGGAAACTCCATGTAGACACACTATCCTCTCCATATATAATTGGGCTAACCTCGGTCCATTACAAGTAGTCTAGATCGGTATAAAGTGAGCAACTTTAGTTAACCGATCCACTATTACCCAAATTGAATCATAACCTCTCTGGGTGCGTGGTAACCCAACAATAAAATCCATACCAACTTCTTCCTACTTCCACTCAGGTATCTTCATTGGTTGTAGCAATCATGTAAGTCTTTGATATTCAGCATGCTCTTCTTCCATCTTGGAGAATACCAATATATCATCGATAAATACCACCACAAACTTATCCAGAAACTCCACGAACACCTTATTCATCAAGTACATAAAGTAGGCAGGTGCATTGGTCAAACCAAAGGACATAACGGTGTACTCATACAAACCATACCTTGTAGTAAAAGCTATCTTGGGTATGTCAGTTGCACGAATCTTTAGCTGATGATAGCCCAAACGAAGATCAATCTTAGAGAAAATGTAGGCACCCCTTGTGTTGACACCGTTTTTTGCACGTGTCAAAATAATCGGAGTGGACTAATCGGCAAGGGGAAAGTTATTGGATACTTTGATAACCGATGAAAGCCAGCTTGTAAAGATGGTTGCCGATAGCTGGTGATGGTCGATGGAAAGGTTGATTTGGACTCGGACGTTGCCGATGAGGTTGGAGGTGGTGTTGTCAATATGCCGATGAAGGAAGGCTGGAAGACTACTGCCGATGAAACAGGGAATATGCCGATGAAGGGAGGCTTGAGGACTACTGCCGATGAAACAGGGAGTATGCCGATGGGAAGGAGGATGGTGAGATTTCCATCGTAATTGAGGCGGACAGGGAAATAGATAGGAGTTGATTTCCTTTTCTATATTAGTTAGAGTATGATTCGTGTAAGAGTCATGTGTTTCCTTAAGATATGGGATTGGTGTCCTAGTTGTGTTCGGTTGTGTCTCTTTAGATCAGGGTATAAATATGGAGTAAGGGGCAATGTAAAAAGATATATCAATCAACATAAAAACCAACTTTTATTCCTATTTGCATCTACTTACTTTTCGGCGACTTCGTCAATTTGCATATTTTCTTTCTTTTTACGAGTTCTCATTGATTCGGCGAGCTGCATCGTTTCAGTACGACCTTCGGCGATTCTCGAGTTCCGCGTGAACACCTCTTGGCCGTGACTTCCGGGCGTATCGCTGTTGTCAGGACCAAAGTGTTCGTATCTTCATCCTTGTCGATTAGCAGGTCAAATCGACTGGCACGCTTTGGATATCGATTCGGGTATTAGCCCTTTGTGTTTGCAGATCCACTTTTGCATCAACACATCTTTTGGCACGCTCGGTGGGACCAATCAATCAATATGTTCAATCTCGAGATCGATGCAGGGAACATTATCGCAGTATCAGAAGAAGATCTCAAGGAAGAATAGAGGCAGGCTATGGAAAAGGCTGTAGAAGAATATAAGCAGCTTTGTCTAAGATCGTTTAGCTTGAACAAGAGTGGACAAGTCATCCAGAAGCAAGATTTGCCGTTGCCTCGGCAGGTTACCTTTGACTCCAATCCTGGTAAACTTCAAGAGATGGTTAATTCTGCAGTAAATCATGCTTTGATTAATCATTCCAATGTGCTGTCCAATACTGTTCATAATGCTGTGGTTCGAACTCTCATAGAGGGACAAGTGGCACCACATTACGTCGGGCCTGCCTATCATCAACCAGAGCCGACATCTGTCAAAACTCTATCGGCTCCTTCGGCCGTTGTGGGTACAGAAGTTTCTTCCCCTCCAGTATCGGCAGGTTCACCTAATATTCAATCTACACCGATACGATCAGATCAGGTACTACCAGGAGGGCGAATTCAGCTTAATACAGATCTATCGGCATCAGCTATGTCAGGCCCTGTGTCTCAGAATAGCCAGATTCCTACTAATTGGTGGGGATATGGTATGCCTCCGGAGTCATCTGTTTTCAATCCTAGATTACCTCAAGTGTTTGATGCAGTAGGGAGAGCTCCTATACCATCGGCTATTTCGCCGATGGCTCAAGTGCCTCAATATGCCGCAGCTACTTCTGTGCAACCAACTCCAGGAGGTTTCCAGATGCCTATGGTTCAAACATTCAATTCAAATCCATCGGCGAGCTTACTGCCGATGCAGCAGAAAGCCCCTGCTATGAGTCAAACTGGGGTTCAGTTCATGCCTCAAACCGGTTATAATTATCCAACAATATCAGCAAATTACCAGCCATCGGTAAGTTTTGTACCGATGAGTTCTAATAATGATTGGTCAGGACAATTACCTGTTCAACATACAGTTCAGCGAAATCAGCAGGTCGCAGGGATTCAACAAGGTCATATGCAAGCTGGTTTCCAGAATCAAGCATCGGCAGCTCAGCCGATGAATCCTTTCCAACAGGCTAATGGACCACAAGCAACGGCAAATATGCCGATTGCTGGAGATCGTGGGCCACAAAGATATGTGGAGGGATGTCAGCAGGTACCTCCGGTAGAAGTTCAACCAGTTCGTCAGCAGGAGGCTGATGCTTTTTGGGCCGATAAGATAGCAGAAATTATGAAGGATCAGTTTGGGATAAAGCCCAAGGTCAATACGTATTCTTATCGGACTCCGTACCCTCCTGCATACGATTTAATTCCTCTCCCAAATCGGTACAAGGTACCGGATTTCACTAAATTCTCTGGGCAAGATGATACAACAACAATGGAACATGTCAATCGCTTCATTATTCAATGTGGAGAGGCAGCTAACAGAGATGAATTAAGAGTTCGATTATTTTCATCATCTTTGTCTGGATCAGCATTTACATGGTTCATTTCATTACCACCAAATTCTATTATTACTTGGGTTGATCTAGAAAAACAATTCCATAAGTATTTCTTTGCTGGAATCCATGAAAAGAAGCTTACCGATTTAGTAAAATTGAGACAGCGTAATGATGAATCGGTAGAAAGCTTTGTACAAAGGCTACGAGATGTAAAAAATAAGTGCTACAGCCTGGTGCTGGATGATCGGCAGCTTGCCGATCTGGCTTTCCAAGGGTTATTGCCACATCTTAAAGACAGATATGCTTCTCAGGAGTTTGAAAGCCTCAGTCATCTTGTGCAAAGGATCTCTGATCAAGATACTAGGGTTTTTGAACCTAAAAAGAATTGGAGTAAAAAGGTATCATTTGTTGAAGAAGTAGGAGATTCTGACTCTGATGAAGAACCAGTTATCGGCTTAGCTGAGTGGGTTAAGAATAAAAAGCCGATATCATGTCCCTTTGGTCAAAAAGAGCCAGAAAAGTTTACCTTTGATATCACCAAGGCCGATAAAATATTTGATCTTCTGCTTCAAGAGGGCCAAATTAAGCTGTCACCTAATCATGTGATCCCATCGGCAGAAGAGTTGAAGAAGATCTTGTACTGCAAATGGCACAATGCAACTTCACACAGTACAAATGAGTGCAAGGTATTCAGGCAATAGTTACAATCGGCTATTGAATCTGGGAGAATTAAGTTTGGTACTTCCAAGGCCCAGAAGCCGATGAAAATTGATCAACACCCTTTTCCAGCAAATATGTTGGATGCCAAAGGAAAGACCAAGGTATTAACGTCAGAGGCTGCTGAGAAAAACGCGTCAGTAGACCCCCAACATCGGATAACTACCGATGATGCAAAAAGTAAGGGTTTGCTAGGAGAAAGCAGTAGTTCCAAAAATCCTCCTAGACCTGGCATTGTAATTACTCATCGAAGGCAGCAGGAGGGTTAGCGTCAACGTAATGACCGATATCGACAACAGCAAGAAGTGAGACGTCAGGAAGAATGGAATCGACATAAAGATCATTGGAGATGTCCGTTTTTCATCCATTGCTGGGAAGAAGGTATTAAATTGCCAACTGTTGAAAATTGCCCTGAGTGTAATGGTTATTACGGAGTCAATCGCTCAGAAAGAAGGTTTCAACATGGTAATCAGGGTTTGTCTATCAATGAGCCGATCAGAGGCAGAGCATCAGTGCATGATCGGCTGGGGGGCAGACTTAGTGTACATGAGAGGCTTGGTAAACGCGCTGGATATTTTCCAAGGAATCAAGAGGAGCTTGAGGAGATGGCAAACGCAAGAGTTCCCGATGAGGAAATATTCTACAGGGACCCTAATATACGTCGTGTAGAATCAACTAGGACTTGTTATCAGCCGGTTTGGAAAACCAAGTTTCCTCGATGGTGCCCAGAGGGTCTGACAAAGACGCAGAGAAGGAGGATGCAACGTGAGCGTCAGGAGGATTTATACCAAGAGGAAAATTCCTCCAATGAAAGGCCCGGTCATCAGCAGTGGCAGGTAAAACACAAAAATAAGGGTCCATCGGCAGATGTTAATATGGTATTCATGTTGCCGATGGAGTTTTTGGCACTATCTGATAATGAGGAAGAAGTTGTTCTCTCTGATCAAGTAGCTCAGTTAACACTAGATCCAATGATGGCTGTTTTTGAGAAACCTACCGATGACGAGAGACAGCATCTTAAGGCTTTATTTGTGAAGGGCAGAGTTGATGGGCAGCCTGTGTCTAAGGTACTTATTGATGGAGGGGCTGCGATTAATATTATGCCTTACGTGATGTATCGGAAACTTGGTAAGGGAGATCAAGACTTGACCAAAACCGATATGATGTTGAAAGATTTTGAAGGCAATGTGTCACCGGCTAAAGGGGCAGTGTGCGTTGAATTGACCATCGGCAGCAAAACCTTGCCAACGACGTTCTTTGTTATTAACGGCAAAGGTGCATATAATCTGCTTCTAGGGAGGGATTGGATTCATGCTAATTGTTGTGTTCCTTCTACAATGCATCAATGCCTCGTACAGTGGATTGGGGATAAGATTGAGGTCGTCCCTGGTGATTCTTCTTATATCATCGCATCGGCAGAATCAGATACTTATGAGCGGACTAAATGCATATCAGGAGAAGCTTGGGAAAAAGAGTTCCTTAGAGTTGCTGATTATGAAATTCCACCGATCCAAGCAGTCGGTTCTGAAGAGGAGTTTTAATGGATAGGTTTGCCGATGATGGAAAATTAGGTCAAGGGTTCACATCGGCAGATGATTTGGTAGAAATAGATATTGGTGATGGTGATAGGTCAAGACCTACTTTTATTAGTGCTAAGTTAGATTCCAAGTGTAAGCAGCGAGTAACAGATTTGTTAAAAGAATATAAAGATTGTTTTGCTTGGGATTATACTGAGATGCCTGGATTAGACCGATCGATAGTTGAACATCGGTTACCTATCAAATCTGGATTTCGGCCACATCAGCAGCCAGCGCGCCGATGCAACCCTAATGTACTTCCTGACATTAAGGCCGAAATAACTAAATTAATTGAAGCAAAGTTTATTCGGCAATGTCGATACGCAGAGTGGATCTCTAATGTGGTTCCTGTTTATAAGAAAAATGGAAAACTTCGTGTTTGTATTGATTTCAGGAATCTCAACAAAGCCACACCAATGGATGGTTATCCAATGCCGATTGCTGATTTGTTGATTGATGCTGCGGCTGGACATCAAATTATCAGTTTCATGGATGGTAATGCAGGTTACAATCAAATATTCATGGCTGAGGAAGATATTCCCAAGACTGCTTTCAGATGTCCAGGTCATGTGGGGTTGTTCGAGTGGATAGTCATGACATTTGGTTTGAAAAATGCCGGTGCTACCTATCAAAGAGCTATGAACTTTATTTTTCATGAATACATCGGCACATTAGTGGAGATCTACATTGATGATGTAGTGATTAAGTCTGGAGATATCACAGCACATTTAGCCGATCTGCGAAAGATACTGGAGTGCACAAGGAAGCATGGATTGAAGATGAATCCTAATAAATGTGCATTTGGTGTATCGGCAGGACAATTCTTGGGTTTTATGGTGCATCAGCGAGGCATTGAAATCAGTAGGAAGTCTATTGATGCAATTAACAAGGTGATTGCTCCTGCCAATAAGACTGAATTGCAATCCTTGATCGGTAAGATTAATTTCATTAGAAGATTCATATCTAATCTGTCGGGTAGGATCAAGGCTTTCAGCCCACTACTTAAATTAAAAGCTGATCAGGAATTCATATGGGGAGTTGAACAGCAATTAGCCCTTGATGAAATTAAGAAATATTTATCAAATCCTCCAGTGTTAGTTCCACCTCAACATGGAAAGCCTTTCAGATTATATTTGTCAACTGATGATACAGTTATCGGTTCAGCTCTTATTCAAGAATTTGAAGGGAAAGAACGTGTTATTTATTATTTGAGCAGAAGGTTAATGGATGCTGAGACGAGGTATTCGGCCATCGAAAAATTGTGTCTGTGTTTATACTTTTCTTGTGTCAAATTAAGGCATTATTTGTTATCTGCCGAATGTACGGTCATATGCAAAGACGATGTGGTCAAGTATATGTTGTCGATGCCGATATTAAGTGGTAGAATCGGCAAATGGATTTTAGCATTATCAGAATTTGAGCTACGTTACGAGTCAACTAAGGCAGTTAAAGGGCAAGTGATGGCTGATTTTGTTACTCAGCATTGTAATACAGTGGACTCTCTTGAGATTGCTCCCTGGACACTTTTCTTCGATGGGTCCACATGTGGTGAAGGAGCAGGTATCGGCATTGTGTTGATTTCACCTTTAGGGAAGAAGTATGAGTTTTCATTGCCGATTGTTGCTACAGCAACAAACAATCAAGCTGAGTATCAAGCCTTGATAAAAGGGTTAGAATTGCTGAAGGAGATACGTGCTGATGTTGTTGAAATCTTTGGTGATTCTATGCTAATTATAAATCAATTGGCTGGAAGTTATGAATGCCGAAGTGGAGCTTTGATTTCGTATTATGAAAGATGTTTGCAATTGTTGAAAGGATTTAGAGGTTTTCGTCTTGAACATATCTCTCGATTGCATAATGAGGAAGCTAATCGACTAGCTCAGCATGCTTCAGGGTATCAGCCTATTCAGGAAGTGCTAGCATCGGCAGTTGATACCGATGACTGGAGGAAAGAGATTGTCGATTATTTAAAGGATCCACATAGAAAGGTTGAGAGACGTATAAGGTTCCAAGCTACCAAATATGTGCTCCTCGATGATGAATTATATTATCGAACTATAGATGGAGTTTTACTTAGATGTGTCAGCAATGATGAATCGAAAAGCTTGATGGGTGAAATTCATGAAGGAGTATGTGGGGCACATCAATCGGCTTTCAAGATGAAATGGATGATCAGAAGGAACGGATACTATTGGCCGACTATTCTTGAAGATTGTTTTAAGTATTTTAAAGGATGCCAGGGGTGTCAAAAGTTTGGTAATATTCAAAGAGCGCCTGCATCGGCTATGAATCCTATAATCAAACCGTGGCCGTTCCGGGGATGGGCTATTGATCTCATTGGTCAGATTTATCCGCCATCGAGTAAAGAACATAAATTTATCCTGGTTGCTACCGATTATTTTACAAAGTGGGTTGAGGCAATTCCTTTGAAAAAGGTGACATCGGTCAATATGATTGATTTTGTGAAAGAGCATATTGTTTACCGATTTGGTATTCCTCAGACTATCACTACCGATCAGGGCACTATGTTTACATCAGGAGAATTTGATGAGTTTGCTGTAGGTATGGGAATTAAAATTTTAAATTCTTCTCCATATTATGCTCAAGCTAATGGTCAAGCTGAGGCTTCTAACAAAGGGATCATCAAACTCATTAAGCGCAAAATTGAAGAAAATCCTAGGAGGTGGCATACAGTATTAAATGAAGCCTTGTGGTCATATCGGATGTCATGTCATGGTGCAACCAAAGTAACGCCTTATCAGTTAGTATATGGACACGATGCAGTATTGCCTTGGGAAATTAAGGTTGGCTCTAGACGAATACGTTCTCAAGATCAGCTGACAGCCGATGATTATAATACTCTTATGAAGGATGAGTTGGAAGATGTGGCGGGTCATCGGTTAAGGGCTTTAGTTAGTATCGAAGAAAATAAGAAAAGAGTAGCTAGATGGTATAACAAGAAGGTGAAAGTAAAAGAGTTTGCCGATGGAGATCTGGTCTGGAAATTGATTTTACCGATTGGGACTAAAAGTTCAAAGTTTGGAAAGTGGTCTCCTAATTGGGAAGGTCCATATCGGATAAATCAGTCTGTTCCTGGTAATGCATATATTTTAGAAACCCTTGAAGGGGTTGTGTTTCCCAGAGCGATAAATGGAAAATATTTAAAGAAATATTACCCTAGTATCTGGATAGATGCATAAAAGTATAGGTGCCGATAACAGTACTATCGGTTAGAATTATGCAAGGATGTCAATGTCTCATAAAGTGCCGATACAATAAATAAGATTACACGTTCAACAAGGATTGGATAGCTAATATCGCACGCAGGCGAATCTGGTCGGCTTCCTCCATTTCCTTGATATCGTCATCGGCGGCACCCTCCACAGGCTTGAGTTTTTTCTTCATGGCTAAAGCTTTGCGAGCTTGGATATCTCTTTCTTGCTGAAGGGTCTTGATGGCATCGGGTAGCTGGTTTTCTTCTTGTTGGGCATGAGTTAAGGCTGCCTCAACTTCCTTCAGTTCAGCCAATAGAGCCATCTTCCTTGCTGATAAATCTAAGATTTTCTGCTTAAGTTCAGCGCCCGAAGTCTGCAAGTTGCCGATGCCCTTGTGCTTCTCATCGGCAATCTGTTTCAGTTGTAGCATCTCTTCTTTGAGTTGAGCCTGAGTTGCTCTATCGGCAATGCGCTGAGCAGCCTGTTGATATTGCAGTTGGTGACTTTCTAAGTGAGCTGCTGGGAAAAGTGCTTCTTCTACATCGGCAGGGACCTGGCCACGAATTGTTTTGAAAATTGCCTTTGCGGGGTCCGAGTCATCTACCAGCTGGGCGGTACCTTGCTGTAGCAAGTTCAAGAGGGCTTCCAACTTGGATTTAGTCTCTGCCGATATTGTTCCCAGTGCAAGGGAGGAACTTGTCTCCTCTCCATCGTCATCAGAAATGTCAATGGCAAAGGAAAATAGGCTGTTCGGGGAGTCTTGTTCCTGAGAAAGAGAGAAGGAGATCAGTTAGGGGTAAGTATGAGTATTGTAAATCAACTAGGCTGATCGGTTTACCTGTTTCAAGGCAATTTCTTGTGCTTGACTGGAGGAAGCAACCTGGAGTATGTCGTGTGGGGGATCGGCTGAGCTTGCCGATGGGATATCCTCTGTGACTTCATCGATGGTGGGCTCTTGAGGTATGACTGCCGATAACATTGGGGCAGATGTAGGGATCAGCATAGACCTTTGTCGTTTTGGCTGTGCTTCAGTATCTGTTGAAGCTTTGCGTTTTGCTTGGGCATCGGCAACGATGGGCTGGGGGGCATCGACGCTTGTTGGTTGTAAAGCTTGGACATCTGGTACGATTGCCGATGTACCCAATTGTTGCTGCAAAACAAGTGTAAGAGATGATATTTAACAAGTAAAATGTAAAGTCGAGAAGCTACCTCTGAAGGTTCATCGAAGGAAGTGGTGCTTGATATCGGCGGAATTGCCGATGACGATCCAGTAGCAGCCCTTACCCCCTGATGATTAAGGTTAATACAGTTTGTGATCGGCATAAGTAAAAATAAACGAGGTTGTTACCTTAAATGCTTTGACCAAGGTTGTAGCAGCAGCCGATGGAGTAGCCCTGGATGTAGCCAATTTGGACTTGGAAGTGATGGTCTTGGTACGAATCTTCTGGTGGGTTAAAGCGGCTAAGGTGGGAGCGTTGTAGCCAATCAGCGATGTTGGGGAAACAGGCCGGAGATTGAAGGGTTTCCCACTTTTGCTCACCGATGGAGCTGGGTTGTTAACCTGTTACAAGAGAATCGGTTACTGATATATGAAGGGAAAAGCAGAAGGGAGTTAAAGGAAACTTACCGCATCGTCAGGGATGGCGTATTCAGGGTCGATCATGTGCCGATATGTGTGAGCAGAAGTTGCGAACAGTTGTTCTTTCCACTCTTGCCACCATTGCTTATATGACTCGGTGATGAAAGATATTGGTGTCCAGGTGGATATATCAACATCTGTAGTATCGGCATCAGGGGAGAGTTGTACTACCTTGTTCCAATCTGTTCCGCAGGTGATTGTTTCCCTAGGTTTGATCACATCGGCAAAGCAGAGTTTGATCGGCAATTGCCCAAAAGCCAATTGGCGGGATACTGCCGATGGGTTGTAAAATTCATACGTAATGTTGGTGTTTTTCCCGCTGCCGAATGTGTTTACTGGAATTGCCCTGGGAGTGATGATAGCCATCATGAGCTCATTATCTTGATTCAGAGTGTCATCGGCAAAGTTGAAAAGAAGGGGGAATCTGTTTTCTTCGTCAATATAAGGCACCCAGGCCCTATGATCACGAGAAAGACCATTGTAGAAGCTTTGAAAGAATCTGCCGATTTGGTCTTCGTTGGCTTCTGTTCCAGGAAGGACAATTATGGCTTCACCAAAATTGAGGGGTGAGCGTGTTGCCGATTCATCATCCCCAAGCACATGGTCTTCAGCAATTTCTCATGGGAATTGTTGAGCAAAAAAGTCTCATTGCAAACGTTTGTGCATATGGGCATTCAGCCACATGTTGATAAACCACCACGGGCCTCCCAGGTTGCCGATGGGTTCGCCGAGCAAAAGTTTCTGAGACACTTGATGAAGAAGATGATAAGTGGAGCTCAGAAGGTATCGGCCAAGAGGAAACCTTACGCCATTAGCCAAAAGTTCAGCTGCGGGGAGGAAGGCGTTGGTTGGTCCTACTGATCGACCACAGAAGATGAATTTTTCCAACCACATATTCAGGAATGTGGCATGTTCCCTCTGGTTAACTGTCCCGGTCTTCTGGTATTCTTGAATGTATCCTGTCCAACCGCCGATGTTGCGGGTATTTACCCTGTATTCAGACTTTCTACCATAGATGGAGCCTTCATCGGCAGTTGAGATGTCCAAGCCAGTAAGCATATGGATATCGGCAAGGGTAGGAGTGGCTGGGCCATGTCCAAACATAAAAGTATTGGTCGTGTCTGACCAGAAATAAGCAGCTGCAATTATCATTGATTCATTTTTCTGCATATCGGCAATAGATAGCCTAATGCATTGGTCTAATCTTCGTTCTGCCCAGTATACTTGCATTGATCTATTAACTCTCAAGTACCAATCTTTCCACCCCTTGGTGGTTTTGGGCCAAGATCGGAATGTGTCTTTCCACAAATTCAGAGAGAAATTTTGGGCTCTAAAGGGGATTCTGTTAACTTCTGCATTGATCAGATCGGTTGGATCTGGATTGCCCATTGGTCCGAGGCATTGGACGTGCGGCTGATCGGTTGGGATAATTAATTTGTTGCGCAGTTCCTAAGGTTATAGAATCCAGAGAATAGAAGAAAGGAAAAATCACCAACTGAATGAATTTGCGAGAAGATCAAAGTAAAGGGTAATGGAAGTGGAGCGAACCGCGGGAACGTCGAAGTTGATGGCCATGGTCTTGAGGAAACTTGAAGTTAGCGCCGGAGGAGGGTTCTTCTTGGTTGAGGTCGCGCGGTTGTTCGTCGGAGTCGCCGCCGGAGAGAGAAAATGCCAAGGATTGGAGGCTGAAAGTAGAAAATGAGGGTTCCGGAGAAATCTATTTATAAGCCGCCCAGAGTAAGGGTATTTTGGACTTATCTCTATATCGCGCGCATATAGGTCGAGACGGTTCAGAAAGATATGGTAACTGTTCGCACGATAATCAGGGGATTGTACAGATGAGTTGATGACAAGTAATCATGACTTGGAAGGGATATCGATACAGGATATTTTAATTTTGAAAATGGCAGCATTATCATGTTAAGATCTTGCCGATGGGTTATTGCTTCGGTATCTTAACCATAATCAGGGCAAGAGTGGTTGGTGATTGTGCGATATTTAGTGAAGTGCGTGAATCAAGATTAGATTTGATTGGATTTGATAACAAATCAAGTTTTGGCTTGGAGAATGAGTTACGGTAATCGGGTGAAGGCAAGCGTTATCTGGAGTAAATTTCGGAGCATTAATGGTTTTATACTCCGAAATTGGGGGGCATGTGTTGACACCGTTTTTTGCACGTGTCAAAATAATCGGAGTGGACTAATCGGCAAGGGGAAAGTTATTGGATACTTTGATAACCGATGAAAGCCAGCTTGTAAAGATGGTTGCCGATAGCTGGTGATGGTCGATGGAAAGGTTGATTTGGACTCGGACGTTGCCGATGAGGTTGGAGGTGGTGTTGTCAATATGCCGATGAAGGAAGGCTGGAAGACTACTGCCGATGAAACAGGGAATATGCCGATGAAGGGAGGCTTGAGGACTACTGCCGATGAAACAGGGAGTATGCCGATGGGAAGGAGGACGGTGAGATTTCCATCGTAATTGAGGCGGACAGGGAAATAGATAGGAGTTGATTTCCTTTTCTATATTAGTTAGAGTATGATTCGTGTAAGAGTCACGTGTTTCCTTAAGATATGGGATTGGTGTCCTAGTTGTGTTCGGTTGTGTCTCTTTAGATCAGGGTATAAATATGGAGTAAGGGGCAATGTAAAAAGATATATCAATCAACATAAAAACCAACTTTTATTCCTATTTGCATCTACTTACTTTTCGGCGACTTCGTCAATTTGCATATTTTCTTTCTTTTTACGAGTTCTCATTGATTCGGCGAGCTGCATCGTTTCAGTACGACCTTCGGCGATTCTCGAGTTCCGCGTGAACACCTCTTGGCCGTGACTTCTGGGCGTATCGCTGTTGTCAGGACCAAAGTGTTCGTATCTTCATCCTTGTCGATTAGCAGGTCAAATCGACTGGCACGCTTTGGATATCGATTCGGGTATTAGCCCTTTGTGTTTGCAGATCCACTTTTGCATCAACACCTTGTAACACCCTAGGTGTTAAGCTTGCATAATTTGACTTGATGAGCATGAGCATCAAGCATTCATAATTAAGCTTTTACAATTGAAATATGTGATTGAAACATATGAAACATGGTGTTATTTTATGTTTCCTTGTATCTATGCATATGATCATGAGTGAATACATGTAAATGGTTGATGTGAGTCACTAAAACATCTTAGCTACACTTAGGATGACTAATGGAACATTGTTCATGAAGGTCACTTTGCATGATCAAGTCCTTAAGTGATGCTATGTATGTTGACCTGGAAAGCTTTATGGGTAACCAATGTATGAAATGAATGTGCGACCTTAGGAATAGCTTAAACATGTTTAGAATGTCATTATGAACAACTTTGGTATTCATGGCTAGGGCTAATTTGGTCACTAGGTCATAGTTTAAGTGTATACCATCATTTGAATGTAGTAGGTTTGACCTAGTTTGAACTATGTCATAGAGACCTTGCATGGATGTTGTCACTAAATCAAAGTTGTAGTATTTGATAAGGGGAACAACTTTTATGTTTGGATCATAGACTAGTTTAGCTCCTAACAAGCTTGAAATGGACTCACAAAAATCAGCTTTTCACTATTTTCAACACCAAATTTTTGCTAAGTCATTTTCGACTGACAGTGTGATGAGCTCAACTTTAGGCTGTTTCTCTCTCTAACCATCAAGAATTAGGACTGGATTTCTAAAGAAGATTTGTAGCTGGTACATAGGTCTACAAATTCTGTTTAGGTTGTTTGCACTAACAAGCTACTGATTAGGAAATTTATTGGCTTGAAATCACATCGTCAGGCTCGGGTTCACGCTCTGAAGAACGCCGCGCCGCGCGCTGTCGTGGCTGACTAGCAACAGAGCTTGGCCACCGTTGGCCGACGCCTGGCCATCGACACCGCGAGCTGGCACCTATTATCTACACCACACCACGCCTCCTTCCACTCACTCCCGCCCGCTCTCTCACTCTCCAGTGCACTCCCCTGCTCTCGCCGCGGAACCAAAGCAACGCCACCGGGCACAGCGTAGCTCTACCGCCACCTAGCACCCACGCCACCACACTGTCATCGTCTCCACCTCTCCCACAACTGCGCCATGTCCACCTCTACCTCCTTGGCTTGACTGCTGCAGCTGACGAGCCTCGGTGAGGGCGTATTTGCCGTTTTCTTCCTCGCTGAAGTTCTTGGCCGCCATGGCCGCCTCTACGGCAAGCTCACCGCCGCACTACTTGCTCGGGCTTTAGCTTGGATTCCTTGTGTTAGGGCTAGTATATGGTGTGTTCTTTCTTTGTGCATGATGTTACCATGGTTAGTGGTCTCACCGGCGCAGAACATGGCGACCTGCGCCTCCGCGCTCTCACCTCCGTGCCACCGCGCACGTGGTCGGAGCACGTTGGAGCACCTCACGTCACCTAGATAGCCGTAATAGATCCATGTAGTCACCATGGTTCTCGTGCACCTCATGTTGAGCCTTGCCGTGGCCTTCCATGGCCGGTGCACCACAGCACCGTGCCACCATGCCGCCATTGCCGACAACGAACACTCTCCTGTGCATGCGCACCTTCACCACCTAGGTCACCCGACGCGCCTTGGTCTATAGGACACGTCAGTGCACTTTGTTTCGCCGGAGGCCTCACCGGTGACAAGCTGTGGCCGGTCTGCATCGAGTCCACGCCGCTCCTCTGTTTCTATTTCACTGACAGATGGGGTCGACTGACCTGCGGGTCCCGGTTGCCAGTGACTCGGAGCTATAGGATAGTTCAATTATTTTCAGTTTTACATGCTAAAGTTGAAAAATGATAAGTGGAGTTGTAGAGATCCAAATTTTGTGAACCAAATTTTGTAGTGTTCCTTAGGAAGTGTAGTATTTTATAAAAATATGATAGGCACAGTTTCTGATGTTTTTATTAAGGATTAAAATGCAATTAGATAAATGCTTTTTGTATGTTTACCATTTTGTAAATTAGATATCTTGAGCTAGAAAAATGATAAAAATGTGATTCCAATTTTGTGGGTTTTGTATTGACATGATCTAGCTAGGAAAAATAATAAGCTTGCTGTAAACTTGATTTAAATGTGGTCTTTCTATTTATTCGTTAATAAATAGCATTTTTTTAAGGAAATTTGTAGGGATAAAAATATGTAATATATTGCTATGCAAATTTTTGTACAGTAGTATGGCACTAATGTGAAGCTAGGAAAAATATATAATCTATTGCTTGACACTTTTCTATAGGGTTTTCCATTTTCACTAAAATAACCCTTGCTAGCTTGTCATTTTTGTATAGGAAGTTATACATGTGCAATTGATATGAAATTTGCACAGTAGCATATTGTGAGCATTAGGAGTCTAATGTAATTTTCTAAGAAATTATTGTGCACATTTGGTGTATGTTTATTATTTACCATAATTATTTAATTAAATTAATAAAGACATTTAAATAATTAGATTATGATTAACCATGATGTTTTCTAAGGTTCTTATGATACATAATAACTGTTGATGTCAATGGTAAGGCTTAGAAGCCATTGATTGTATGCAAATAACTAATTATCACTTTACAATTCAATTACAAGGCTGCATGTATAGTTTTAATTGTGTGGATGATTTCTTATGGATAATGGTCTTTGTTGTAAACTTGTTAATAACAAAGTTGTAGATAACTTACTAATCTACCTTGTGTTAAATTTTCACAGTCCTAGGGCTTAGGGTTTTTTAGTTCTAGCTGTTACAAGTTTGATATCTAAAATGTTTACTTTCTAGATAGATTTGATTGAACGCATTGTTTGCCCTATATAACTCTTGAATCATAGTAAGAGTATTAAAATAAAGTTGTAGACAATTTTATAAGCTTTCCAGAAAGTCTAAGATCACAACATTTGGCTAAGTAGAACTCTAGTTATGAGTAAAATAATTAGTTGCTCTTTTATGGTGTAGTAAATAAATTGTTGAAGTGTCTAGTTAAGTAATCAAGAAGAGATATGCACATACTCAGTAAAATGTGATGCACTAGTTATTAATTTAATACCATGCTGTTAAGAATACTTACACGAATGCATTCATCATACTATACTTGTCGGCATGTATGCATCTGCAAAATCTTATGCCATATTCATGCATCTAGGATTGATAGAGGAGATAACGTTGCTGGAGTTCAACGAAGAAGAGGAAGGGGACCAACAGGAGATTCCTCAAGCTGTAGCTCCCGAAGGAGAAGAGCAGACCCCAGAAGAGCTTCCAGAGTGTTCTGACCACCACCCCACTTCTTTTCTGCCTCGGAGCATTCTAAGTCTCCCAGTGTTTTACAAAATTTTACTTGAATCTTTTATGATTGATGCATTAGGTTATAAGAGTTGATTGGAACCACTTGATGCATATAAATTACTTGTCTAGAAATATACCTTTAACCCTGTGTAGGTCTAGGATCTAATATATGCTTAGCCATGCTTAGACCGGTAGAAGTCGGGTGATTTCCGGTCACTTACGAGATATAGGTGGATACCGAAGCACGGTTGGCTATATTTGCTATCGTGGAAAAGAACCATGGGGTAAAAGTAAATCGAGGCTAGGCGAAGTCTATGCGTAGGTTAACTCATGTGATTCCGTCTATGCCGATTAAGGACCATACCGTTGTTGGCGCTTCTGAGAAGATTGAATGCATGCCTATCACTTAGCTGGCCGGATAACTCATTCCGACCGCGAAGCCGAGTAGCTCAACTTAGGCCGAACCCTGCACTATAAGAGTGCGCACTCTGGATGGTAGTAAGGATGTGCAGGAAGCTAGACTGAGTCCAAGGGCAGGCCGGGCCTAAACATCCTGGCATTTAGTGTCCCTGATTGTGCGGCGCTGGGCAAACCTATGAAATATGTACTTGAGTTGTACCAAAGGTGACCTAAGGTGACCGTTGATCTGGTCTGCCCGGGTTTGTGTTAGGAATAAATTCCTAGCTAGTTGAAATCGATTTGAATCGCTGTCTCTCCCGGATAGTGAGAAACTTGGCTAGTCCCAACATCATAGTAATTGTATTATGGAATATGATGGTTCGGATAAACATGGAATTAATATACCTACTATGGTTACTATTGTATGCTCTTAAAATGATATATCACATGTTTGGCACAGGATAGTTGGTAATTTAGAGATGGTTAGCTATAATTAACTTGATGAAAGAACTATAATTGTGTAACTGAGTTAATTGCTTTTTATGCAAAATGTTGTCAAGCTACCTCCAATTATACAGCCTTGCATAATCCTTGGAGTCAATTTATTTCTAGTTTATGATGAGTAAGTCTAGCTGAGTACCTTCTCATACTCAGGGTTTTATTCCCATTGTTGTAGATGGCATGGTATATCATGGTTATTGCAAGAGTTGCTTCTATCCCGCTGTGGATGAGGAGTAAGCCTTGGGCAGGCTTCTTTACTAATCCCTCTTTATGCTTTTGTGGACTATGATCATATGTTGGCACTGTATTAAACAATGTTGGAAACACTACTTTCAAACTAATTTGCTTCCGCTATTATCTATCAAACTTGGTTTGTAATAACTTTATGTCATACTCTAATGATGGAAATGTATCTGCGAACTTTATGTAATATGTGACATGTATGTTGAATCATGTATGATCTTGGTTGTATGTGGATCGTTTATTGAGACCCATCGTGGTACTCAACAGACTACCGGGTTTATATGGGCTCAAGTATGACAGTGAGACCGCTTGCGGGCTGCCATTATACTTGTGCTCTTATAAATTGGTCGGTTCTACAATAGCTGGCATCAGAGCAAGGCTCAATGTGAATTGTCACATGTGTATTTAAAATAAAGGTTTTTGTTTTCCAAAACCCTTTTCTAGCAACTAATAGCTATATAAATTGGTATTTGAAATCTAAAGTGTACCAGTGATCACTTTCCTTATGCCCAAATTAAGGACTATTAGGTGGCTATTTAAGTACTAACTTGGGGGGTTTTAATTTCATTGTCCATACGGCCTGCTATTGTATGGATCCATTCACTTGAATGGTAATGTATGGATCAAATGCCTCTACGCCAAGGTAAGAAGGTAAGTTGATGAGTGGCATGACCGCAAGATGTGAGCGTGCAGTCGGGGAGAGTTAGCTTTGGTACGGCTATGTATGAATGCTTGCATGTGTATATGGTGCGTATTTAATTGTGGGTATAAACTGTCATCGGGTAGCTTTGACACGGAGGTATATGTATGGGTATACATATATGTTGGTATTTAGATTTACATTCTGCATATTAATTATGGGATTGGGCTGAAATAAAACTCTTATGCAGGTACACTAACAACAAAACGTGTAGCTCGACTAGTTACGCTATATATGAGAGAACGTATGTATGCCGCCATGTATATCGTTAGAAATAAATTTTCCTAAGTTTGTGAGGATGTACAGAACGTGCATGCATCATGATAATAATTAATCAATACTTGCATTGTTCCTCCCCTTATAAATTTCTTACTCGGTTATGTAACTCTTATCCATTATAGCCTTGTCTCACAAAAAGTTGTACATGTTGATGGTACAGATGGTAGCACCAGTTGGATGTGAAATTTCCTGATGGTGTTCAGAACTCCTGCTTTGCTTTGGAGAGTTTTGCACTTTTGCGGGGTACCATGAGCCACCTCTCTTTCATTGGAATGAAGAGTATCCAGAGGGACAACCATGGTATGAGGTGCAGCTAACCATACCGGCCCGCACACAAGCACCCTTCTGGCAGGAGTGGAAGGCAAAATCGAAAGGGAAAACTCCTTAGGAGGCTGCCCAAGTAGTGGCCTTCAAAGTGTTAAGTCAAATCTATCAGTAGCATGGGGATGCACTTACCGGTAGTGCTGCTGGTATGTTTCCTCAGGTGGATTCGTCCACAGTAATGTGGGAGCAATGTAATCAAATTGTATTGATCAGAGACCGGGATGAGCAAGCCAATAGCACTAGTCCCGCTATGAGTGCCATGTTTGCGGTGATGAAGGTGTTCTGTACATGCCAGGACACTAGAAATTTCTGGTAGGAATCATACACCAATTGCAAGGACAAGCTCATGAGAGCTGAAGCTGCACTACGTAAGCTCAGAAAGTGTGTGCGCAAGCATAAGAAACAGCCAGTGAAGCCCGATGGGAATCTGACCAAGCCTATGCAGCTTTGGGCAATCTCCATGCCCAAATGGAGCAAGTGGATCAACAAAGAGTAGCAACCCAAGAAGCAAGAGCTGATGATCAAGCATTGCTTGTAGGACTGCGAGAGCAGTTGGAGGCCGCCCATGCCGAGGCGTCCACAGCTATATGCCAGTGAGACACAGCAAACAACCGTGCCGCTGCAGTAAGGATAGAATGAGATAGACACCGTTCCATGAGTGCCATGCAGGACCGTGCTGAAAGGGACTTGCGTTAGTAGCTTGCACATGCTTAGCTTCGAGTGATGGACCTTCAGCATGAGGTGCATTATTTGAACAATCAGCTGAACCCAATCCTTGATGGGGAAGAAGATGGTCCTAATATGGAGGAAGATGAAGATGAGGACGAGGAAGAAGTGGAGCCAGAGGAGGGAGATGATCCTATCTCTGACCTCGATAGTGACCATGATGAGGATTAGATCGCTTAGTACTTAGTAGAAATGTTTGATGTATCATCGCTATTTATGTAATGGACCTATAGTTTGAGTTGGGTGTTGGTGATTGGACTAATATGTAGTATTGGTATTTGCATGTTATCTCACATTTGGTTAAACGCTAATGCAATTCCAGTTCATTTATCAGTGATCATGATTTGAATGTTATCGTGCTATAAGTCCGATAAGTGATCAAATTGGTGGTGTCATGTTGCAAGAATGAATTATTATGCCTCTATTTTTATTGTATGAATTTGAGATTCTCTCCAGTAATTTTAGTTTGGCATGATTATATAATTCATCTGCAACCTCCGACATCATCCAATAATCACTTATTGTTGCAACTTTGCAGATGACTCACACCCATGTAGGAGCTAGCAGCAGCCATGATGGCAACGATAGTGACTTACCACCACCGCCACCATCGTCTGCTCAGGAGTTCTTTGCCCAATTCTTGGGAAGCCAAAGAACAATGGAGGAAGCTCTGCGCCTCATTGCGCAGAACACAGCTCATGCCCACCCATAGCAACAGGGGCCTGAGTCTAATCAGCATAGTACTATAACACCCTCGGTGTTAAGCATGCACTTAACCTTGACATTGCATGATCACAATCATCATTGAGCATTCATGATCATAAGCATATCATGTATTCCATCTTTGTTAACTTATATTTCATGTGTATTACTTAATTACCTTACTTAAGTTAGGGTTTACATGTAACCAATGTATGAAGTGTGTGTGGAACCTTGGGAATGCTTTAAACATGTTTAGAATAGCATAAGGAACAACTTTGGTATTCATAAATAAGTCTAGTTTGGTCTCTAAGTCATTGATATGGTGTATGCCATCATTTTAAAGTACCATGTTTGACCTAGTCTAAACTATATCATAGAGTCTTTGCATGGCAGTGAACCTTTAAGCAAAGTTGTAGTATTTGAGTAGAGCAACAACTTTTATTTTTGGGTCATGAGCTAATTCTGTGCATAGCTTGGTCTTTTTGAGCTCACAAAAATCGATAGTTCATTGTTTTGCAGCACTTAGAATTTTTCTAAGTCCAAAACCGGTTTACACTGTAATGGCTCAACATTGGTGATGATTTTACTCCTCATTCTTTGTGAATTAGGCCTTAATCATTTAATAGAAGTTGAAGATGGTATATAGGTCTACGACTTTGGTTTAATAAGTTTTCGCTAATATGCCTTGGATTAGGAGTTTGAACACTGTCTAATTGCGCTGTCAGTCGGTCTGTCGAAACACTAATGACTGAATTGAAATGGCCTTCGGTGGCTGACCGGCCATAGAAGCTGGCCGCCGCGTGGAGGCGATCAGGCCGTGCGTCACTGCTGGTCTGAGCAGCCAGGCCACGTTGAGCCAGGACATGCCTTCATCATCCCCAGCACTCACCTGCTCCATCCCCGCACTCGCATTTCATTTTCCCTGCCTCCTCTTTGTCGTCCGCAGCAGCCACAGCAGCTCTGTGAGCGCCGCCGTCGCCATTGCTAGCACCAAGCTCGCCCATGTCGTTCCTTCGCCACAATAGAAGCTTCACCGTACTCCTACCGTCGCACCGTGCCTGCATTGCTCGCTAGCCGCGCTGGTAAGGCCTCAGCACCATGCACGGCATCGTCGGAGTTTAGCCACTGTGCCACATCGCCGTGGTTGGGACATCTCCGACCACCTCTAGCCGTGTTAGTGGGTGTGTTGGATTTGCTGTCATGTGTAGATGCTCAGCATAACCCTAGACTGAGCTTTCATGGCCACCGTCGGTGTAGCGCCGTCGACCCACACCACCACGCCGCCATGGCCGCCGCCGCCGTCCTTCGTGTCGATAATCCGTCCACCTAGATACCTTGGTGTGTGCGCAAGGTCGAGGGGGTCACGGTAGTCCAGGTGCCATCGTCGGAGAGGTCACCGTCGGCAAGATAGCGCCGTCCCGCGCGCTCCTTTGTTTTTGCCATCGCTGACATGCAGGCCCGTCTGATGCGTGGGTCCTGACTGTCAGCGGCTCAGTCATGAAAGCTAGTTCATTCAATTTCAGTTTTGATGCAAACTTTGAAAAATGATAAGTGGAGTTCTAGAGCTCCAAATCTTGTGAACCAAATTTTGTAGTGTTCCTTAGGAAGTGTAGTTTTTTATAAAAATATGAAATGTGCATTTTCTGGTATTTTACATGGTGATTTAAATATAGTTAAATGAGTGCCTTTTATATGGTTACCATTTTGTAAATTAGATATCTTGAGCTAGAAAAATGATAAAAATGTGATTCCAATTTTGTGGGTTTTGTATTAACATGCTCTAGCTAGGAAAAATGATAATTTTGCTGTAGACTTGATTTAAAAATGGTCTTTCTATTTATTTATTAATAAATGGCATTTTCTAAGGAAATTTGTAGGGATAAAAATATGTAAAATATTGCTATGAAAATTTTTGTATAATAGTATGGCACTAATGTGAAGCTAGGAAAAATATATATTCTGTTGCTTGACACTTTTCTATAGGGTTTTTTATTTTCATTAAATTAACCCTTGCTAGCTTGTCATTTTTGCAAAGAATGTTATACTTGGTAAAATGGCATGAAACTTTTACAGTAGTCTATTGGTAGCACTAGTAAGCCACTGTAATTGTCTAAGAATTTATGATGCAAATTTGGTATATGTTTATTGTTTAACCTAAGTAGCTTAGTAAATTGATAAAGGCATTTAAATAAATAGTTTGGGCATGGCCATTATGTTTTATTGAGTGTATTTGATGTCCTTGTACTGTTGGTATGATTGGTGAGGTCAAATTTGGAATGTCCATATGCAATAGAAATATCGTTGCTTTATAATTCGGGTAAGAAGGGTTTTCGGACAGATTCTGTGGTTTGGTATGTTGCATAGTAAAAATAATATTTTCTGTAAAAATGGTTAATAACAAAGTTGTAGGTGACTTCTTCATATATCTTGTGTCAAAATTTCAGGACTATAGGACAAAGGGTTTAGGAGTTATAGCTATTTAAAGTTAGTATTCCGAAATGTTTGCTCTCTGGAATTTCTGGACAGCACTGGATTGATTGCCTATTTTGGTTAAGATAGATTGCAAATTAGCTTTTGGTGATTAAATAAGAGTTGTATACAATTTTATAATCTTTCCAAAAAGTCCAAGATCACAGCATTTGGATAAGTAGAACTTTAGTTATGAGTAAAACAAGTAGCTGCTGTTTTGTGGTATAGTAAATGAATTGTTGAAGTGCTTGATTAGGTAATCAAGAAGAGATATGCACCTACTCAGTAAAATATGATGCAATTGTTATTACTTTAACACCATGCTATTAAGAATACTTACAAGAATGCATTCATCATGTATCATCATACTATACTTGTCAGTATGTATGCATTCGCAATATCTTATGTCATATCCATGCATATAGGATCGACAGAGGAGATAACGTTGCTGGAATTCAACGAAGGAGAGGAAGAGGACTTGCAGGAGATTCCTCAAGCCACAGCTCTTGAAGAAGAGGAGTAGACCCCAGAAGTGCTTCCCGAGTGCCCTGACCACCGCCCCACTTCCTTTCTGAAAGGCAAGCCCCGGAGCATTCTAAGTCTCCCAGTATTTTACAAAAAAATTACTCGAGTCCTTTATGATTGATGCATTAGGTTATAAGAGTTGATTGGAACCACTTGATGCATATGATTTCCTTGTACAGAAATACACCTTTAACCCTATGTAGGTCCAGGATCGAATATATGCTTAGCGATGCTTAGATCGGTAGAAGTCGGGTGATTTCCTGTCACCTGCGAGATATAGGTGGATACCGAAGCACGGTTGGCTATATTTGCTATAGTGGAAAAGAACCATGGGGTAAAGTAAATCGAGGCCGGGCGAAGCCTATGGTAGGTTGACTCATGTGACTCCATCTGTACCGATTAAGGACCGTACCGTTGTTGGACCTTTTGACAAGATTGAACGCATGCCTATCACTTAGCTAGCCGGATAACTCGTCCCAACCATGAAGCCAAGTAGCTCAACTCAGGCCGGGCCCTGCTCTATAAGAGTGTGCACTCTGGATGGTAGTAAGGATGTGTAGGGAGCTAGACTGAGCCCAAGGGCAGGCTGGGCCTGAACGTCCTGGCATTTGGTTATCCCTGATTGTGTGGTGCTGGGTGAACCCACAAAATGTGTACTTGAGTTGTACCAAAGGTGACCTAAGGCTACCGTGGCTGGTAGACCTAGGTTTGTGTTAGGAATAAATTCCCAGCTGGTTGAAATCGATTCGAATCGCCGTCTCTCTCGGATAGTGAGAAACTTGGCTAGCTCCAACCTCGTAGTAATTGTATTATGAATTATGATGGTTCGGATAAACATGGAATTACAATATCTGCTATGGTTACTATTGTATGCTCTGAAAATGATTTACCACATGTTTGGCACATGGTAGTTGCTAATTTAGAGATGGATAGTCATAATTAACTTGATAACGGAATTATAATTGTATAACTGAGTTAATCGCTTTTTGTGCAAAATGTTGTCAAGCTACCTCCACTTATACAGCCTTGCATAATCCTTGGAGTCAATTTGTTTCTGGTTTATGATGGGTAAGTCTAGCTGAGTACCTTCTCATACTCAGGGTTTTATTTCCCATTGTTGCAGATGGCACAGTTTATCATGGTTATTGCAAGAGTAGCTTCTATCACGTTGTAGATGAGGAGTAAGCCTTGGGCAGCCTTCTTTATTAATCCCTCTACATGCTTTTGTGGACTGTGATCGTATGTTGGCACTGTATTAAACTATGTTGGTAAATGCTACTTTCAAACTTAATTTGCTTCCGCTATTATCTATCAAACTTAGTTTGTAATAACTTTATTTCATACTCTGATGATGGAAATGTATCTGCGAACTTTATGTAATATGTGACATGTATGTTGAATCATGTATGATCTTGGTTGTTTGTGGATCATTTATCGAGACCCGTCATGGTACTCGACAGACTACTGGGTTTATATGGGCTCAAGTATGACAGTGTGACCGCTTGCGGGCTGCCATTGTACTTGTGCTCTTATAAATTGGTCGGTTCTGCGACAGCTGGCATCAGAGCAAGATTCAATGTTAATTGTCACATGTGTATTTAAAACAAAGGTTTTTATTTTCCAAAACCCTTTTCAAGCAACTAATAGCTATATAAATAGGTATTTGAAATCTAAAGTGTGCCAGTGATCACTTTTCTTATGCCCAAATTATGGACTATTAGGTGGCTATTTAAGTACTAACTTGGGGGTTTTTAATTTCGTCGTCCATACGGCGTGCTATTGTATGGATGCCATTCACTTGAATGGTAATGTATGGATCAAATGCCTCTACGCCAAGGTAAGAAGGTAAGTTGATGAGTGGCATGACCACAAGATGTGAGCGTGCGGTCGGGGAGAGTTAGATTTGGTACGACTATGTAAGCATGCTTGCATGTGTATGTGGTGCGTATTTAATTGTGGGTATAATGTGTTATCAGGTAGCTTTGATACAGAAGTATATGTATGGGTATACATATATGGAAGTATTTAGATTTACATTCTGCATATTTAATTATGGGATTGGGCTGAAATGAAACTCTTATGCAGGTACACTAACAACGAAACGTGTAACTCGACTAGCTTCGCTATATATGAGAGAACATATGTATGCCACCGTGTATATCGTTAGAAATAATTTTTTCTAAGTTTGTGAGGATGTACGGAACGTGCATGCATCATGATAATAATTAACCAATACTTGCATTGTTCCTCCCCTTATATACTTCTTACTCGGTTATGTAACTCTTATCCATTATGGCCTTATCTCACAAAAGTTGTACATATTGATGGTACAGATGGCAGCACCAGTTGGATGTGAGAATTTCTTGATGTTTTTTGGAACTCCTACTCTGTTGTGGAGAGTTTTACACTTTGCAGGGTACCATGAACCGCCCCTTTATCATTGGAATGAAGAGTACTTGGAGGGACAGCCATGGTACGAGGTGCAGCTAACTATACTAGCCCGCACACAGGCACCCTTCTAGCAGGAGTGGAAGGCAGAATCTGAAGGGAAAACTCCTTGAGAGGCTGCCCAAGTAGTGGCCTTCGAGGTACTAAGTCAAATCTGTCAGCAGCATGGGGATGCACTTATCGGCAGTGCCGTGGGTATGTTTCCTTGGGTGGATCCATCCACAGCAATATGGGAACAACGCAACCATAATGCATTGATCTGAGATCGGGATGAGTGGGCCAATAGCGCTAGTCCCACCATGAGTGCCATGTTTGTGGTGATAAAGATGTTCTGTACATGCTAGGACACCAGAAATTTCTAGCAGGAATCATATACCACTTGCATGGACAAGCTCGTGAGAGCTGAAGCCACACAACATAAGCTCAAGAAGTGTGTGTGCAAGCATAAGAAAGCAGCAAGTAAAGCCCGAAGGGAATCTGACCAAGCCTATGTAGCCTTGGGCAATCTCCATACCCAAATGGAGCAAGTGGATCAATAGAGAGCAGCAGCCCAAGAAGCAAGAGCTGATGATCAAGCATTGCTTGTAGGACTGCGGGAGCAATTGGAGGCCGCCCGTGTCAAGGCGTCCATAGCTATATGCCAGCGAGACGTAGCAAACAACCATGCTGCTGCAGTAAGGATAGAACGAGATAGGCACCGTGCCATAAGTAACGCATAGGACCATGCTAAAAGGGACTTGCGTCAGTAGCTTGCACAGGCTCAGCGTCGAGTGATGGACCTTCAGCATGAGGTGCATTATTTGAACAATCAGCTAAACCCAATCCTTGATGGGGAAGAAGATGGTCCTAATATGGAGGAAGATGAAGACGAGGACGAGGAAGAAGTGGAGCCAGCGGAGGGAGATGATCCTATCTCTAACCTCAATAGTGATCATGATGAGGATTAGATCGCTTAGTACTTAGTAGAAATGGTTGATGTATCATTGCTAGTTATGTAATGGACCTATAGTTGAGTTTGGTGTTGGTGATTGGACTATCATGTAATATTGGTATTTGCATGTTATCGCACGTTTGGTTGAACGCTAATGCAATTCCAGTTCATTTATCGGTAATTATGATTTGAATGTTAACGTGCTATGAGTTCAATAAGTGATCAAATTGATGGTGTCATGTTGCGAGAATGAATTATTATGCCTCTATTTTTATTGTATGAATTTGAGATTCTCTCCAGTAATTTCAGTTTGGCATGATTATATAATTCATCTGCAATCTCCAACATCATCCAATAATCACTTATTGTTGCTACTTTGCAGATGACTCACACCCGTGCAAGAGCTAGCAGCAGCCATGATGGCAACAATGGTGACTTACCGCCACCACCACCACCGTCTGCTCAGGAGTTCTTTGCCCAATTCTTGGGAAGCCAAAGGACAATGGAGGAAGCTCTACGCCTCATTGCGCAGAACACAGCTCGTGCCCACCCACAACAGCAAGGGCCTGAGCCTAACCAGCATAGTACCTTCAAGAAATTTTTGGATACAAAGCCTCCTATCTTCAAGGTGGCTGAGGAACCACTACAGGCGGACGAGTAGCTCAACACCATTGAGCAGAAGTTTCGTCTGCTAAGAGTCACCGAGCACTAGAAGGCTGAGTATGCGTCCCATCAGTTGTAGGGACCGATAGGGATTTGGTGGACACATTTCTTGTCCTCTCTACCTACTAATGCGCATGTAACATGGGAGCAGTTCAAGTTGGCCTTTCGGGGACATCACATTCCCCCAGGCCTAATGCGCATGAAGGCGGCTGAATTTATGAGGCTCACACAAGGGACAAAGACCCTTACAAAATACATGCATGCTTTCAACAACCTGTCTAGGTATGCCCCAGGTTTTGTTGATACCGAAGAGAAGAAGATAGAGAGCTTCAAGCGGGGTCTGAGCATGAAACTAATGAAGACTATGGCCAATTCCAAGTGCATCACCTATAACGAGTTTATTAGTGATGCTTTAACTTAGGAAAACCATAACAACATGCATGCGACAGCTAAGGGTCGCAAGAGGGCAATTAAGGTAGGTGCCTCTGGATCTTCATAGTCCAGAGCTCCTATCACAGCTAGGCCATAGTTCCACCCACCTGCACCTAAGTTCAGGCCTCCACCCCCAAAGGCTCAGAACGGCAGGCCTCAGAAAGTGTTCCATAAGGCATTCACTATTGCCTTACCCAAAGGGAATGGCGGTCAGGGAAGCTCCATAGGACCTAGGAGTAATCAACCCTACTACAACTACAATCAAGTGGGTCATTGGGCCAAGGAATGCCCCCACCCTAAAAAGAACAGCAATCAGAATCAGAATAATCAGAGGCAGGCAAACTCAAGGGCACATCTAGGATATGTGCACTATACTGCTGTTGAGGAAGTGCCCGTAGGAGAAGTTATCACGGCTGGTATGTTTCTTGTCAACAAGCATCCCGCTATTGTTTTATTTGATTCGGGAGCTTCTCATTCATTTATGAGCCAAGCATTTGCATCTAGACATGATCAGAAAATAATTGAAGTAAGCAAGGGTGGTTATAATATAAGTTCAGCTGGGGCTACTATTTCTACAAATAAGATAGTCAGAAATGTGCTCATCTCTATACAAGAGAGGGAGTATACAATGGATTTGATAGTATTACCCGGGTTGTCCATAAGTGTAATCTTAGGCATGAATTGGATGAAGGATCATGGTGTTCTCATGGACACTAGCACTCGTACTATTATGTTGAGAGAACCAAAGGGGGGTAATGCTTTTCTAGTACCACTTTCCCAAAATTTTGAACTCCAACATTTGGCTTGTGCTATCCAAACCACTACCCTTTGCGATATTTCAGTGGTTTATGAGTTTCCTGATGTATTCCTAGAGGAGTTACCAGGTTTATCACCTAATAGGGATGTGGAATTTAAGATTGAGTTAGTGCCAGGTATGGCACCTATCTCAAGAAGGCCTTATAGGATGCCACCAAATGAGTTAGCAGAACTTAAGATTCAGTTATAGGATCTGTTGGACAAAGGTCTCATTCAACCTAGTTCATCTCCATGGGGCTATCCAGCATTGTTTGTGAAAAAGAAGGACAAGTCCTTGAGAATGTGTGTGGATTACAGGCCACTTAATGCTGTGACCATAAAAAACAAGTACCCATTGCCTTGCATTGACAACTTGTTTGATCAGTTGGCGAAGGCAAAGGTATTCTCCAAGATTGACTTGCGATTAGGCTATCATTAGATAAAGATCAGGCCAGAGGATATACCTAAAACTGCTTTCTCCACTAGGTACGGCTTGTATGAGTATTTGATTATGTCTTTCGGACTAACTAATGCTCCTGCCTACTTCATGTACCTGATGAATTCGGTATTCATGCCTGAGCTCGACAAGTTCGTGGTCGTGTTTATCGATGATATATTGATTTATTCGGAGAATGGGGCAGATCATGCAGAGCATCTGAGGATTGTTCTATCCAGATTGAGGGAGCATAAGTTATATGCAAAGTTTAGCAAGTGTGAATTTTGGTTGAGCAAAGTACATTTCTTAGGTCACATCTTATCAAGAGATGGAATATCTATAGACCCATCGAAAGTACAAGAGGTCATGGATTGGAAGGCCCCAACTTTGGTTCATGAAGTTCAGAGTTTTCTAGGGTTAGCAGGGTATTATCATCATTTCATTCTAGATTTCTCCAAAATAGCTAAGCCCATGACTAGGCTACTTTAGAAAGATGAGAAGTACAATTAGACACCAGAATGTGAAGCAGCTTTTCACACCCTTAGGACTCTGTTAACTACAACTCCTGTTTTAGCACAACCCGACATTGAAAAGCCTTTCGATGTATTTTGTGATGCATCAGGTATAGGTTTGGGGTGTGTGCTCATGCAAGAAGGAAGAGTTATTGCATATGCTTCTCAACAGTTGAGAAAACATGAAGTCAACTACCCCACACATGATTTAGAACTTGCAGCAGTTGTTCATGCATTAAAGAAATGGAGAAATTATTTGTTGGGCAATGTATGTCATATATATACTGACCACAAAAGTCTCAAGTATATCTTTACCCAACCAGAGCTGAACATGAGACAGCGAAGATGGCTAGAGCTAATTAAGGACTACAATTTGGAAGTGCACTACCATCCGGGGAAAGCTAATGTTGTAGCCGATGCACTTAGTTGGAAGTCTCATTGCAACACTATGGAAGCATTATTGGAAGATGGATTTAATTTGTTACATCATGTTGTACTGCACAATATCACTATCGATTGTTCACTTGAGAGCAAAATCATAGAGCTACAGCAGACAGATGTAGGTATAATTCACATCAAGAGAAAGATGCAAGAGCAAGAGACCAAGCATTTCAGATTAGATGAAAGGGGTGTACTATGGTTTGAGGACCGACTTGTGGTACCAAAAGACTATGAGCTTAGAAATCAAATTTTTGATGAAGCTCATTCATCCAAATTGTCTATCCATCCAGGTAGTAGTAAGATGTATCAAGATTTGAAAACCCATTTTTGGTGGACTAAGATGAAGAAAGAGATCGCAGCCTATGTCGCCAGGTGCGATAACTATAGTAGAGTAAAAGCTAATCATATGAAATCTACCAGATTACTTCAGCCATTGTCTATTCCAGGTTGGAAATGGGAAGAAATTAGTATGGACTTTATCATAGGCCTTCCATTGACACAGCAAGGTCATGATTCCATATGGGTCATTGTAGATCGTCTCACCAAGTCCGCACATTTTATACTAGTGAACACAAGGTATATAGTTGGGAAATATGTTGAGCTGTATGTTTCTCAAATTGTGAGGCTACATGGGGTACCCAGGACCATAATCTCAGACCGAGGACCACAGTTCATAGCTCGTTTCTGAGAACACTTACACCAAGCTTTGGGGACTAAATTGATTAGAAGTTTGGCATACCATACACAAACTTCAGGACAAACTAAACGAGTAAACCAGATCTTAGAAGATTTGTTGAGAGCTTGTGTTATATCTTCCAAGAGTTCATGGGAGAAATGGTTACCTTTAGCTGAGTTCTCCTATAATAACAGTTATCAAGCAAGCATCAAGATGGCTCCTTTTGAAGCCTTGTACGGCAGAAAATGTAGAACTCCGTTGAATTGGATTGAGCCCGGTGAAAGGAGATACTTTGGTATTGACTTTGTCACTGAAGCTGAAGAGCAAGTGCGTATTATCCAACAGCATATGAAGGCAGCTCAATCAAGACAAAAGAGTTATGCTGATAAAAGAAGAAGACCACTGACGTTTGAAGTGGGAGACTATGTGTACTTGAAGGTATCACCCATGAAAGGGGTGAAGAGATTTGGAGTGAAAAGGAAGCTTGCACCTAGATATGTAGGGCCATACAAGATTATAGAATAGAAAGGGAATGTCGCTTATAAGTTACAACTTCCACCAGAGATGAGTGCAATATTTGATGTCTTCCATGTTTCTCAGTTGAAGAAATGTCTTCGTGTACCTGAAGAAGCTATTGCACCCACCAACATAAAGCTTCAATTGGATTTGACCTATGAAGAAAAGCCAATCCGAGTGTTAGAAGAGATGGAAAGATTAACATCAAGTAAGATCATTAAGTTCTATAAGGTGGTGTGCAATAATCACAGTGAACAAGATGCCACGTGAGAATGAGAGGATTATTTACGAGAAGTTTATCCCGCCTTTTTCCAAGAGTGGTAGGTCTTGCAAATCTCGGGATGAGATTTTTATAAGGTGGAGGGGCTGTAACACACTAGGTGTTAAGCTTGCATAATTTGACTTGCTTTGCATGAGCATGAGCATCAAGCATTCATAATTAAGCTTTTACAATTGAAACATGTGATTGATACATATGAAACATGGTGTTATTTTATGTTTCCTTGTATCTATGCATATGATCATGAGTGAATACTTGTAAATGGTTGATGTGAGTCACTAAAACATCTTAGCTACACTTAGGATGACTAATGGAACATTGTTCATGAAGGTCACTTTGCATGATCAAGTCCTTAAGTGATGCTATGTATGTTGACCTAGAAAGCTTTATGGGTAACCAATGTATGAAATGATTGTGTGACCTTAGGAATAGCTTAAACATGTTTAGAATGTCATTATGAACAACTTTGGTATTCATGGCTAGGGCTAATTTGGTTACTAGGTCATAGTTTAAGTGTATACCATCATTTGAATGTAGTAGGTTTGACCTAGTTTGAACTATGTCATAGAGACCTTGCATGGATGTGGTCACTAAAGAAAAGTTGCAGTATTTGATAAGGGGAACAACTTTTATGTTTGGATCATAGACTAGTTTAGCTCCTAACATGCTTGAAATAGACTCACAAAAATCAGCTTTTCACTGTTTTCAACACTTCAAATTTTTGCTAAGTCATTTTCGACTGACAGTGTGACGAGCTCAACTTTAGGCTGTTTTTTCTCTCTAACCATTGAGAATTAGGAATGGATTTCTAAAGGAGATTTGTAGCTGGTACATAGGTCTAAAAATTCTATTTAGGTTGTTTGCACTAACAAGCTACTGATTAAGAAATTTATTGGCTTGAAATCGCGTCGTCAGACTTGGGTTCACGCTCTGAAGAACGCCGCACCGTGCGCTGCCGTGGCCGACCAGCAACAGAGCTTGGCCGCCGCGTGGCCACCATTGGCCAACGCCTAGCCATCGATGCTGCGAGCTGGCACCCATTATCTGCACCACCCCGCACCTCCTTCCACTCACTCCCGCCCGCTCTCTCACTCTCCAGTGCACTCCCCTGCTCTCGCCGTGGAACCAAAGCAATGCCACCAGGCACAGCGCAGCTCCACCACCGCCTAGCACCCACGTCACCACACCGTCACCGTCTCCACCTCACCCACAACTGCACCACGTCCACCTCTACCTCCTTGGCTTGACTACTACAGCTGACGAGCCTCGGTGAGGGCGTATTCGTCGTTTTCTTCCTCGCCGGAGTTCTCGGCCACCATGGCCGCCTCTACGGCAAGCTCGCCACTGCACTGCTTGCTCAGGCTTTAGCTTGGATTCCTTGTGTTAGGGCTAGTATATGGTGTGTTCTTTCTTTGTGCATGATGTTACCATGGTTAGTGGTCTCGCCGACGTAGAACACGGCGACCCGCGCCGCCTCGCTCTCACCTTCGTGCCATCGCGCACGTGGCCGGAGCACGTCGGAGCACCTCGCGTCACCTAGATAGCCATAATAGATCCGTGTAGTCACCGTGGTTCTCGTGCGCCTCTTGCTGAGCGTCGCCGTGGCCTTCCATGGCCGGCGCACCACAGCACCATGCCGCTGTGCCGCCATTGCCGGCGACGAACACTCTCCTGTGCACGCGCACCTTCACCACCTAGGTCACCCGACGCGCCTTGGTCTATAGGACACATCAGTGCACTTCGTTTCGCTGGAGGACTCGCCGGCGACGAGCTGTGGCCAGTCTGCGTCGAGTCCACGCTGCTCCTCTATTTCTGTTTCGCTGACAGACGGGGTCGACTGACCTGCGGGTCCCGGTTGCCAGTGACTCGGAGCTGTAGGATAGTTCAATTATTTTAAGTTTTACATGCTAAAGTTGAAAAATGATAAGTAGAGTTGTAGAGATCCAAATTTTGTGAACTAAATTTTGTAGTGTTCCTTAGGAAGTGTAGTATTTTATAAAAATATGATAGGCACAGTTTCTGACGTTTTTATTAAGGATTAAAATGCAATTAGATAAATGCTTTTTGTATGTTTACCATTTTGTAAATTAGATATCTTGAGCTAGAAAAATGATAAAAATGTGATTCCAATTTTTTGGGTTTTGTATTCACATGATCTAGCTAGGAAAAATAATAAGCTTGCTGTAAACTTGATTTAAATGTGGTCTTTCTATTTATTCGTTAATAAATAGCATTTTTCTAAGGAAATTTGTAGGGATAAAAATATGTAATATATTGCTATGCAAATTTTTGTACAGTAGTATGGCACTAATGTGAAGCTAGGAAAAATATATAATCTGTTGCTTGACACTTTTCTATAGGGTTTTCCATTTTCACTATAATAATCCTTGCTAGCTTGTCATTTTTGTATAGGAAGTTATACATGTGCAATTGGTATGAAATTTGCACAGTAGTATATTGTGAGCATTAGGAGTCTAATGTAATTTTCTAAGAAATTATTGTGCACATTTGGTGTATGTTTATTATTTACACTAATTATTTAATTAAATTAATAAAGGCATTTAAATAATTAGATTGTGATTAACCATGATGTTTTATATGGTTCTTATGATACATAGTAACTGTTGATGTCAATGGTAAAGCTTAGAAGCCATTGATTGTATGCAAATAACTAATTATCAGTTTATAATTCAATTACAAGGCTGCATATATAGTTTTGATTGTGTGGATGATTTCTTATGGATAATGGTCTTTGTTGTAAACTTGTTAATAACAAAGTTGTAGATAACTTACTAATCTACCTTGTGTTAAATTTTCATAGTCCTAGGGCTTAGGGTTTTTGAATTCTAGCTGTCACAAGTTTGCTGTCTGAAATGTTTATTTTCTGGACAGATTTGATTAAACGCATTATTTGCCCTATATAACTCTTGAATCATAGTAAGAGTATTAAAATAAAGTTGTAGACAATTTTATAAGCTTTCCAGAAAGTCCAAGATAATAGCATTTGGGTAAGTAGAACTCCAGTTATGAGTAAAACAAATAGCTGCTATTTTGTGGTGTAGTAAATGAATTGTTGAAGTGTCTAGTTAAGTAATCAAGAAGAGATATGCACATACTCATTAAAATTTGATGCACTGGTTATTACTTTAACACCATGCTATTAATAATACTTACATGAATGCATTCATCATACTATACTTGTCAGCATGTATGCATCCGCAAAATCTTATGGCATATTCATGCATCTAGGATCGACAGAGGAGATAACGTTGCTGGAGTTCAACGAAGAAGAGGAAGGGGACCAGCAGGAGATTCCTCAAGCCATAGCTCCTGAAGGAGAAGAGCAGACCCCAGAAGAGCTTCTAGAGTGTTCTGACCACCACCCCACTTCTTTTCTGAAAGGCAAGCCCCGGAGCATTCTAAGTCTCCTAGTGTTTTACAAAATTTTACTTGAGTCCTTTATGATTGATGCATTAGGTTATAAGAGTTGATTGGAACCACTTGATGCATATAAATTTCTTATCCAGAAATATACCTTTAACCCTGTGTAGGTCCAGGATCTAATATATGCTTAGCCATGCTTAGACCAGTAGAAGTCAGGTGATTTCCTGTCACTTGCGAGATATAGGTGGATACTGAAGTATGGTTGGCTATATTTGCTATCATGGAAAAGAACCATGGGGTAAAAGTAAATCAAGGCCGAGCGGAGTCTATGCGTAGGTTGACTCATGTGATTCCGTCTGTGCCGATTAAGGAATGTACCGTTGTTGGCGCTTCTGACAAGATTAAATGCATGCCTATCACTTAGCTGGCCGGATAACTCATTCCAACCATGAAGCCGAGTAGCTCAACTTAGGCCAGGCCCTGCTCTATAAGAGTGCGTACTCTGGATGGTAGTAAGGATGTGCGGGGAGCTAGACTGAGCCCAACAACAGGCTGGGCCTAAACGTCCTAGCATTTGGTATCCCTGATTGTGCGGCGCTGGGCGAACCCACGAAATGTGTACTTGAGTTGTACTAAAGGTGACCTAAGGTGACCGTTGATCTGATCTGCCCAGGTTTGTGTTAGGAATAAATTCCCAGCTGGTTGAAATCGATTCGAATCGCCGTCTCTCCCAAATTGTGAGAAACTTGGCTAGTCCCAACATTGTAGTAATTGTATTATGGAATATGATGGTTCGGATAAACGTGGAATTAATATACCTGCTATGGTTACTATTGTATGCTCTTAAAATGATATATCACATGTTTGGCATAGGATAGTTGCTAATTTAGAGATGGTTAGCTATAATTAACTTGATGAAAGAACTATAATTGTATAACTGAGTTAATTGCTTTTTATGCAAAATATTGTCAAGCTACCTCCAATTATATAGCCTTGCATAATCCTTGGAGTCAATTTATTTCTGGTTTATGACGGGTAAGTCTAGCTGAGTACCTTCTCGTACTCAGGGTTTTATTCCCATTGTTGCAGATGGCACGGTATATCATGGTTATTGCAAGAGTTGCTTCTATCCCGCTGTGGATGAGGAGTAAGCCTTGGGCAGGCTTCTTTACTAATCCCTCTTTATGCTTTTGTGGACTGTGATCGTATGTTGGCACTATATTTAAACTATGCTGGAAACACTACTTTCAAACTAATTTGCTTCCGCTATTATCTATCAAACTTGGTTTATAATAACTTTATGTCATACTCTGATGATGGAAATGTATCTGTGAACTTTATGTAATATGTGACATGTATGTTGAATCATGTACGATCTTGGTTGTATGTGGATCATTTATTGAGACCCATCGTGGTACTCGATAGACTACCGGGTTTATATGGGCTCAAGTATGACAGTGTGACCATTTGCGGGCTGCCATTGTACTTGTGCTCTTATAAATTGGTCGGTTCTGCGACACCTCTCAACGGATCAAACAAATCATCAATTCTAGGTAACGGATACTTGTTCTTGATAGTAACCTCATTTAGGGACCGATAATCAACACACATTCTCTGAGTACCATCCTTCTTGTAAACAAATATAACCGGTGCTCCCTAAGGTGATGAACTAGGACGAATAAAACCTTTTCCCTGTAACTCCTTTATTTGTTTCTTAAGTTCTTCTAGTTCGTTAACCCCCATTCTATATGGACGCTTAGCTATAGGTGTAGTTCTAGGTAATAATTCAATAATAAACTCAATGTTACGGTCAGGTGGCATACTTGGCAAATCATCGAGGAACACATCCAAAAATTCATCCACCACTGGGTCTCCTTGTTGACGTTATCATCAAGCTAGTTCACTGTAGCGGTTGGCGGTGCTCATACTACCACATCGACACTGATTCTATCCCCATTTGGTGCGGTCACAACAACTACCTTCTTTTGACACTGAATGACTGCTTGTTGTTGCTTTATCTAGTCCATACCTAGAATTATATCAATACCAGATGTTCTTAACACAATGGGGCTCACTTTGAACTCTACCCCCCTTAAGGATAGACTAGTTAGAAGGCAACGATAAGAAGCTTGCATACTACCTCTCGGTCAGTTTACTAATAGAGGATTTTGCATGGCACATAAAGGTATACTATTATTTCTAACAAATGCTTGTGATATGAATGAATGCGAAGCTCCAAAATAAAAAAGAACAATGCCAGGGGTTGAGTTGACATCGAACGTACCGAGTATGACTTCTGGTTCTGCAAGCGCTGTCTCAGTAGACACATGGTTCACCTTTATTATGTTGGGTGCTGGCTTCTGATAACTATTCTGCCTTTGGGGGTTTGCTGGTTGGGCTTCTTAGGGCAATTATAAGACAAGTGACCCTCTTTACCACAGTGAAAACACTTGTTGGGAGTGCTAGGGACACTAGTCTTCATGGGAGTGTTGTTAGGCGCTCCCTGTTGTGGTGTCTGCTAACAACTCTGCTACTAAGGACGTTGATTGCCATTCTGCTGCTGGTTCTAGTTGCGCTAAGGGTACTAACCATGATTCCACTGATTAGGTGGTCCCTAGAACCTCTACTAGAAGCCTTGCTGAGGGTTGGTATGTGGATGAGTATTACTTCTAGAGGCCTGTCCCTGAAGCCTCCCCTTCTTGGCCTCTATCTCCTTGTGCTTATTGTCAATAACAATACCGCGATTCACCAGCATCTAAAAATTAGGGTATGTATTGGACATAAGCTGGAGTTGCAGACCATCATACAGACCCTTGAGAAAGCGGCGTTGCTTATCAGCATCATCGGCCACCTCATTTGGAGCATAACGTGACAACTGAGCAAACTTGTCACGATACTCAGCAACGGACATAGACCCCTGCTTTAAAGCTCTGAATTTCTCCTGCTTGAGCTCTATCAATCCTTCAGGTATGTGGTAGGACCTAAAATTCTCCCTAAACTCCTGCTAGGTGATAGGAGGAGCATTGGCGAGATGTCCATACTCGAATGCCTCCCACCAATCTTGAGCTTCTCCCTGCAGTTGTCCTGATGCGTACAACACCTTCTGCTGGTCATCGCACTGTGCTGTGTTGAGTTGCTTTTCCACTGCATAAAGCCAATCATCTGCTTTCAGTGGATCAGTGGCATAAGGGAACACTAGGGGATGGCCCTTCAAGAATTCACCATGCTTATCACACGGTGCTCCACCAACTGGATGGTTCTGCTGATTCTGCACCAACGCTTGCATGAGCTGTGTCTGCACTACCAGAAGTTGCTCAATTATCAGTGGTAGTGGAGGTGGTGGATGTGGGGGAACACCTCCATGACCTCATCCTCTTCCTCTTCCAGACATCTACCATCCAACACAAATATTCAAATTTTAGAGATTTCTAAGTTAGAATACATTCTGAAAATTTTCTGGACGAGTTCCAACATCAGCACCTCAGTAAAACAGTCATATCTCGAGTTCCAGACATCCAAAAGAGACGTAATTTATATGGTTGGAAAGCTCAAGAAATTATCCACAACCTTTATTCAGACCACATTCCCAGATTCTATCCTTAGGTTACTAAAAAATAGGATACAACCGAAACTGTTCCAGATTCCAGACTGTGTAGAAACTTTATCTTGAAATAGAGATATCTCACAAACCAGATCAGATATAGGCATGATTCTAGAGGCATTGGAAAGATAATTATGTCTACTTATTCCAAAAAAATTCATAGTTTTTGGTTGATGTAACACCTCGGGTGTTAGCCTTGCATAACTTGACTCGCATAGCATGAGCATGATCATAAAGCATTCTTAAACAAGCATTTGACATTTGAAACATTCAATTGAAACATATGCAACATTCTTATTATTTCATGTTTCCATGTGTATATGCATATGATCATGGATGAACACATATACTTGGTAGATGTGAGTCACAAAAACATGTAACCACACTTGGGTTAGCAATTAGAACATTGTTCATGAAAGTCACTTTCCTTAATCAAGCCTTTAAGGCATGTTTCATGTGTTTGCCCTAACTAGCTCTATGAGTGACTACTACATAAAATGATTGAGTGACCTTGAAAATTGCTTAAACATGCTTAGGATATCATTATGAGCAACTTTGGTATTTAGGGCTAGGGATAAATCGGTCATTTAGTCATGGTTTGAGTATGTATCATGATTTCAAAGTGACATGTTTGACTAAAGTTGAACTAGGTGCTAGAGACCTTGCATGGAGGAGATCACTAAAGCAATGTTGTAGTGTTTGACATAAGGAACAACTTTGATTTTTGGGTCTTTGACTGATTCAGCTCCTAACATGTGTGAATTTGGATTTCAAAAATCAGTGAAATCAATAATTTCAACACTTAGCAAATTTTGCTAAGTCATGAACACTGATAGCCTGACAGGCCAACCTTGAGCATGATTTTTCTCTGTTTCTGTTGCGAATTAGAACAAGTGCCTTGAACAAGAAGTGTAGCTGGTACATAGGTCTACAAATTCGGTTTAGGATGTTTGCACAATGGAGCCACGGATTTTCTGTAAAATCATTTACAAAACTCGTCGTCAGGCTCGGCATGTCGCGACTGAACGAACTGAATCAAGCCATCAGTGGCCGACTGGTTCAGGCCGTGGTCGCCGCGTGGCGCGGAGCGTGGCCGCGCATCGCCGGTGCTCTGCCCAGCATGGCCAAGGCAGGCCGAAGCACGCCTTCATCATGCCAGCACCCGCCCGTAATGCCCAGCGCCCTCAGTTCATTTTCCCCGCTCCTCCTTCGTTGTCTCGCAGCGCCAGCAGCAGCCGCCGAGCTCCCGCAGCTCCGCCGTCGCCATAACCGTGCACAAGCTCGCGCCTAGCCACTCCATCACCACCGCAGCACTCCATCGCCACCCCAGCAACCTACTACCTCATCCCATGCCGCTGACAGCGCTTGGTAAGCCACCGCAACGTATGCGAGCTCATCGGAGTTCCGCCGCGAGCCCCGTCTCCGTGGCCACGTCGCCACCGTCCACCCCAGGCCGCGTTAGGGCGCTAGATAGCTCCGTCGCAGCTCGGTGATGCTCGGCGTAGCGTTCGTTCGAGCCACCGTAGCCCCCATTGGTGTACCGCCGTAGTCCAGCCCCGCTGTGCCGCCATGAACGTCGCCACCGTACTTAGCTCCGTCAAAAGGGCCGACCAAGTGGCTTAGTAGATTCGCTAGGTCAAGTAGATCGCATAGTGAAGATGTCACCACCGGCGAACTTGCCACCGTCGAGTTCTAGCCGCGTCAGTCGAGCAGCGCCGCCGTGCTCTACTGTGTCTCGCTGACCAGTGGGTCCCGCTTGTCAGCGACACAAGAAGAGAAAGCTAGTTCAATTTTTATAGATTTAAATCCTGATTTCATGTGTTTTGTTATTTTTGTATCTTCAGTTTGGTAGCTCCTAAATTTGTGAAATAAATTTTGTAGTGTTCCTTAGGAAGTGTAGTATTTAGGAAAAATATGTTTTTAACATTTACAGTAGAAAGTTTTGGAGATTTAAATAGGGATTTGAAATGTGCTTTTGAATGCATTCAAATTTGTTTATTTTATATCTAGAGTTCCTGTGCTCCAAAAATTATGAAATTTTTGTGGTAAGCTAGTCTTAGCATATGTGAGCTCTAGTAAAAATGTGAGGACCAGTGCATGGGTAGATTTATAGTTATAGATTTTTCTTTTATGGATAGTCAATCCTTGCATGAATTTTCATAAATTAATTATGAGTCCAAAATTCATGAAATTTGTTGGAGGTAATCCTAGTACCATATGGATGTTAAGAAAAATAGGAAATCTGTTGCTTGACACTTTTCAATAGGATTTGCCATTTATGCTATTTCAAGCCTTGCTTCCTTGTCATTTTTGTATAGGATGTTATACTTGGTAAAATGACATGAAATTTTCATAGTAGTCCTTTGATATCATTAGTAAGGCACTGTAAATTTTTGAGAATTTATTAAGTATATCTGATATATGTTTATTATTTAACCTAGATATCTAAATAAAATAATAAAGGCAATTAAATAAATAGTTTGGGCTTCACCATTATATTATCTTAAATGTATTTGGTATGCTTAAACTGTTGGTAGATTCTATGTTATCAAATTTTGAATGATTACATGAAGTAGAAGTATTGTTACTTTATATTGCATATTAAATAGTTTCCGGACTGATTCTAGAGTGTGATGAGTTGCATGTTGAAACTGATGTGTACTGTAAAAATGGTCAATAACAAAGTTGTAGAGAATTTGATAAGCTTTCCAGAAAGTCCAGGATCACTGTTTTTGGATTAGTAGAACTCCAGTTATGAGTGAAACAAGTAGCTACTGTTTGGGGCATGGTCGATGCATTGTAGAAGTAGTTAAGTAATAATCGAGAAGAGATATGCACCTACTCAATAAACATGATGCACTTGTTAACATATATGCATTTGTAATACTTATGCCATACTCATGCATCTAGGATCGGAGGAAGAAATCACGTTGCTGGAATTCGAAGATGCAGAGGAAGGGAACCAGCAGGAGGATCCGCAAGCCGCAGCTCCCGAAGGCGTGGAGCAAAACCCTGAAGAGCTTCCGAAGTGTCCTGACCACCGTCCTACTTCCTTTCTACGAGGCAAGCCCCGGAGCATTATAATTCTCCCAGTAATTTACAAATGTTTACTTACGTATTTATGGTTGATGCATTAGGTTATAAGAGTTGAATGAAACCACTTGATGCATGTACATTCCTTGTCCAGATATTACACCTTTAACTGGTATAGGTCTAGGATCGAATAAATGCTTAGCCATGCTTAGACTGGTAGAAGTCGGGTGATATCCTATCACCTGCGAGATATAGGTGGATACCGGAGCACGGTTGGCTATATCTGCCATCGTGGAACAGAACCATGAGGTAAAAGTAAATCAAGACCGGACGGGAGGTCGATAGAGAAGCAACAAGACATGGAGGTCTTGGGTGTGGATCTATCCCCGTCTGTGTCGATCAAGGACCGTACCGTTGTTGGAACTTCTGACAAGATTGAACGCATGCCTCTCACTTAGCTGGCCGGATAACTCGTTCCGACCGTGAAGCCGAGTAATTCAACTCAGGCCGGGAATCGTTCTGTTGTGCGCTCCTTCTGGGGAACGATCAGACTGAGCCCAAGGGCAGGCTTGGCCTGAGCATCCTAGCATCTGGTGTTCCAGATTGTGCGACGCAGTACGGACCCGCGAAATGTGTACCGGAGTTGTACCAAAGGTGACCTAAGGCTATCGTGGCTGGTAGACCTAGGTTTGTGTTAGGAATAAATTCCTAGCAGGTTGAAATCGATTCGAATCGCCGTCTCTCCCGGATAGTGAGAAACTTGGCTAGCTCCAACATCATAGTAACTGTGTTATGAAACATGATGGTTTGGATGAATATGGAATTACAACACCTGCTATGGTTACTATTGTATGTTTCTAAATGATATACCACATGTTTGGCACAGGATAGTAGCTAATCTAGAAATGAATAGTTATAATTAACTTGATAAAGGAATCACAATTGTACAACGGATCAATTGCCTTTTACGCAAAATGTTGTCAAGTTATGTCCACTTATATAGCCTTGCATAATCCTTGGAGTCATTTTATTTCTGGTTCATGACGGGTAAGTCTAGCTGAGTACCTTCTTGTACTCAGGGTTTATTTTCCCATTGTTGCAGATGGCATTGTGTATCATGGTTATTGCAAGAGTTGCTTCTATCCCGCCGTGGATGAGGAGTAAGCCTTGGGCAGGCTTCTTTAGTAATTCATATCTTTGCTTTTGTGGACCGTGATCTGGTTTGGCACTGTATTAAACTATGTTGGAAACTTTATCTTCAAACTTATTTGCTTCCGCTTTATTTATCAAACTCGGTTTGTAATAACTTTTATTCGTACTCTGATGATAAAAAGTATCTGTGAACTTTATGTAATATGTGGCATGTATGTTGAATCCTGTACGATCTTGGTTGTTGTAAATCGTTTATCGAGACTCGTCGTGGTACTCGACGGACTACCGGGTTTATATGGGTTCAAGTATGACAGTGCGACCGCTTGCGGATTGCCATTGTACTTGTATTCTTATAAATTGGTCGGTTCTATGATAGCTGGTATCAGAGCAAGATTCAACGTTAATTGTCACAAGTGTATTTAAAACACAAGTTTTTGTTTTCCAAAAACCCTTCTCTAGCAACTAATAGTTATATAATAGGTATTTGAAATCTAAAGTGCGCCAATGATCACTTTCCTTATGTCCAAATTAAGGACTATTAGGTGGCTATTAAGTACTAACATGGGGGTTTCTACTTCGTCGTCCATACGACGTGCTATAGTATGGATGCCATTCACTTGAGTGGTAATGTATGGATCAAATGCCTCTACGCCAAGGTAAGATGAGTGTAAGACCGCAAGATGTGAGCATGCGGTCGGGAAGAGTTAGCTTTGGTACGGCTATGTATGCATGCTTGCATGTGTATATGGTAGGTATTTAATTGTGGGTTTAAATTATTGTCGGGTAGATTGATACGGAAGTATATGTATGGGTATACATATATGAAAGTATTTACACTTACATTCTGCATATTTCATTATGGGTTTAGGGCTGAAATGAAATTTTATGAAGGTACACTAACAACGAAACGTGTAGCTCGATTAGTTACGCTATTTATGAGAGAACGTATGTATGCCACCACGTCTACCGTTAGAAACAAATTTTTCATAAGTTTGTGAGGACGTACGGCACAAGCATGCATCATGTTAAATTACCATTCACATAATTACATTGTTCCTCCCCTTATAAAATTCTTACTCGGTTATGTAACTCTTATCCACTATGGCATTGTCTCACCAATGGGTACATGTTAATGGTGCAGATGGCATGCACCAAGCAGACTACTCGCAAGTCCACTGGAGGCAGAGCTCCTAGCCATCAGCTTGCTCCACGTACCCATCAATGTCACATGTTCCTTGGAGAGTTTGGGATGCCTACACTCTTGTGGAGAGTGCTCAGCTATGTAGGCTATCCTGATGGAATGGAACCCCGCTACTTCTGGGTGAATGAGCGGTTGGGAGAAGGTCTCTTAGTTACTATGGAGGCCGTTGTTTGTCCCCAAGGTGACGATTTAGAGTGGACAGGATGGTGTTATGAATCAACTGGCAGGACTACTGAAGAAGCAGCTGGCATGGCAGCCTTTGGGATCTTGAGGAATATCATGGATCGTTTTCCTCAAGAGCTAGCAGCTGCTTTGGTTGGAGTCTTTCCAAGAGGTAACCCCTCCACTGACTCATGGCAGCAGGCAAGAGGAAGATCTTTGGAGATTGGTGCAGCAGAAGGGCAGAACAGTGATAACCCTGCCATGAGCGCCATGTTCGCAATGATGAGAGTGTTAGATGGAGTTGAAGGTAGCCTCAGACATGTGTCTGGTGCTCTTGGTCATGCCCACGAGGATCGACGTCAGCTTCAGAGGGAGCACGACACCGAGATTGAGAGGCTCACTAAAGAGATGACTCGGTTAACTCACCAACGAAATGCAGCTTGGTCCAGGGAAGATGTCCTGAGAGCTCGACAGTTTGAGCTAGGACAGCAGCTGGCCAATGCAGAAGAATACAACGATAATCTACATGAAGATGTTCATCTACTGAATAATCAGCTCCACCCTTATGTCCCACCTAGAGCCGCAAAAATGGATATAGAAGGGTACGAGGAAGGAGAAGAAGAAGTGGAGCCTGAAGAAGAAGTAGAGCCTGAGGAAGGAGATGATCCTACGTCTGACCTCGATAGTGATCATGATGAGGATTAGATCGCTTAGCATTTAGTGGAAGGACTAATGTATCACCTTTATTCATGTAATGGACCTGTAGTTTGAATTTGGCATTAGTAACCAGACTATCATGTAATGTTGATTAATCGCACGTTTGGATGAACATCAGTGCAATTCCAGTCCTTTGTCGGTAATCATGATTTAAATTTGCATGCATCATGAGCACGATAAGTGGTCGAATTGGTGATGCCATGTTGCGAGAATGAATTGTTATGCCTCTGTTTTTATTGTGCTTTTGAGAATTTTCTCCAGTAATTTCAGTTTGGCATGAGTACCTAATTCATCTGCAATCTCTTGACATCAACCAATAATCGCTTATTGTTGCAAATTTGCAGATGACGCGCACCCATGCTAGAGCTGGTGGCAGCCAGGATGGCAATCAGGATGACTTGCCACCCCCACTATCGCCGTCTGCTCAGAAGTTCTTTACCCAGTTCCTAGGTAGCCAGAGGACAATGGAAGAAGCTTTGCGCCTTATCGCGCAAAACACTGCTCGTGGCCACCCACATTAACTAGGGGCCGAGCCAAATCAGCACAGTACATTCAAGGAGTTTCTAGACACGAAGCCTCCGATCTTCAAGGTGGCTGAGGAACCACTACAGGCCGATGAGTGGCTGAATACCATTGAGCAGAAATTCCATCTGTTGAGGGTCACGGAGCATCTGAAAGCAGAGTATGCTTCTCATCAATTGCAAGGACCAGCAGGGATCTGGAGGACACACTTCCTGTCATCTCTGCCTGCTAATGCGCGAGTGACCTGGGAACAGTTTAAGCTGGCTTTTAGGGGACACCATATTCCCCCGGGCCTGATGCGCATGAAAGCAGCCGAATTCATGAGGCTCACTCAAGGAACAAAGTCACTCACAGAATATATGCACGCATTCAACAACTTGTCAAGATATGCTCCCAGTTTCATGGATACCGAGGAGAAAAAGATAGAGAGTTTCAAGCGAGGTTTGGGTACCAAACTGATGAAGACTATGGCAAATTCTCGATGTGCCACGTACAATGAGTTTATTAGTGATGCCTTGACCCAAGAAAACCACAACAACATGCATGCAGTTGCTAAAGGTCGCAAGAGGGCATATGAGGCCGGTGCATCCGGATCTTTCCAATCAAAAGCACCTATCACAGCTAGGCCACAATTCCGTCCACCTGCACCCAAGTTTAGGCCTCCACCACCGAAAGCTCAGAATAATAGGCCACAGAAACCATTCCGTAAGGCGTTCACTATTGCCTTACCAAAAGGAAATGGCAATCAGGACAACTCCACCGGATTCAGAAGTAATCAACCATGTTTCAACTACAACCAACTAGGTCATTGGTCCAAGGAGTGCCCCCACCCCAAGAGGAATGGCAACCCAAATCAGAACAATCAGAGGCAGGTGAATGCCAGGGCACGTCAGGGACAAGTGCATTATACCGCTGTGGAGGAAGTGCCCGCTGGAGAAGTTGTCACGGCTGGTATGTTTCTCGTCAACAAGCATCCCGCTGTTGTTTTATTTGATTCGGGAGCTTCTTATTCATTTATGAGTCAAGCATTTGCATCTAGACATGATCAAGAAATAATTGAAGTAAGCAAAGGGGGTTTTAACATAAGTTCAGTAGGGGGAACTATTGCTACCAAAAAGATAGTCAAAAATGTACTCATCTCGATACAAGGGAGGGAGTACACAATAGATTTGATAATATTGCCGGGGTTGTCGATAAGTGTAATCTTAGGCATGAATTGGATGAAGTATCATGGTGCTCTTATTGACACTAGCACTCACACTATTATGTTGAGAGAACCCACGGGAGGGAATGCTTTTCTAGTCCCACTCTCCCGCGATTTCGAACCCCAACATTTAGCCTGTGCTATCCAAACCACCACAATATGTGATATCCCCGTGGTTTGTGAGTTTCCGGATGTATTCCCAGAAGAATTACCAGGTCTACCACTAGAGAGGGACGTGGAATTTAAGATTGAATTAGTGCCAGGTACCGCACCCATATCCAGAAGGCCCTATAGAATGCCACCCAATGAGTTAGCGGAACTTAAGGTTCAATTGCAAGATCTATTGGACAAAGGTCTTATCCAACCTAGCTCATCTCCGTGGGGATGTCCAGCCTTGTTTGTGAAAAAGAAGGATAAGTCACTGAGAATGTGTGTAGATTACAGACCACTCAATGCGGTGACTATCAAGAACAAATATCCGTTGCCCCGCATCGACATCTTGTTCGATCAGCTAGCGAAGGCAAAGGTATTCTCCAAAATTGACTTGAGATCAGGTTACCATCAGATAAAGATCAGACCAAAGGATATACCTAAAACTGCTTTCTCTACTAGGTACGGCTTATACGAGTATTTGGTTATGTCTTTCAGACTAACAAATGCTCTAGCCTATTTCATGTACCTAATGAACTCGGTATTCATGCCCAAACTTGATAAGTTCGTGGTCGTGTTTATCGATGACATATTGATTTATTCAGAAAATGAGTCAGATCATGAAGAGCATCTGAAGATTGTCCTATCCAGACTGAGGGAACATAAGCTATATGCCAAGTTTAGCAAATGTGAATTTTGGATGAGCAAAGTACCTTTCTTAGGTCACATTTTATCAAGAGATGGAATCTCAGTAGACCCATCCAAAGTACAAGAGGTCATGGATTGGAAAGCCCCAACTTCGGTTCTTGAAGTTCAGAATTTTCTAGGGTTAGCAAGATACTATCGTCGGTTTATTCCAGATTTCTCAAAGATAGCTAAGCCTATGACCAGACTACTTCAGAAAGATGAGAAGTACCAATGGACACCAGAATGTGAAGCAGCTTTTCACACACTCAGAACTTTGTTGACTACAGCACCTGTGTTAGCACAACCAGACATTGAAAAGCCATTTGATGTATTTTGTGATGCATCAGGAATTGGTTTGGGATGTGTACTTATGCAAGAAGGGAGAGTAATTGCATATGCCTCTCGGCAATTGAGAAAACATGAAGTCAACTACCCTACACATGATTTGGAACTTGCAGCCGTTGTTCATGCATTAAAGATATGGAGACATTACTTGTTGGGCAATGTATGTCATATCTATACTGACCACAAAAGCCTTAAGTATATCTTTACCCAGCCAGAACTGAACATGCGACAACGAAGATGGTTAGAATTGATTAAGGACTATAATTTAGAAGTGCATTACCATCCGGGTAAAGCAAATGTAGTAGCCGATGCACTTAGTCGGAAGTCCCATTGCAACACTGTGGAAGCATTGTTGGAAGATGGATTCAACTTGTTACATCCTGCTGTACTACACAATATCACAATCAGTTGTTCATTGGAGAGCAAAATCATAGAGCTACAGCAGACAGATGTAGGAATAAGTCACATCAAGAGAAAAATGCAAGAGCAAGAAACCAAACATTTTAGATTGGATGAAAGAGGTGTATTATGGTTTGAGGACCGACTGGTGGTACCAAAAGACCATGAGCTAAGGAATCAAATTTTAGAAGAAGCTCACTCATCCAAATTGTCTATCCATCTGGGTAGTAGTAAAATGTATCAAGATTTAAGAACCTATTTTTGGTGGACTAAGATGAAGAAAGAGATCATAGCCTATGTTGCTAGGTGTGATAACTGCAGTAGAGTGAAAGCCGTCCATATGAAAACTGCTGGATTACTTCAGCCATTGCCTATTCTAGGATGGAAATGGGAGGAAATCAGCATGGACTTTATCACAGGCCTTCCAACGATGCCACAAGGTCACGATTCAATATGGGTTATTGTTGATCGTCTCACCAAGTCAGCACATTTTGTACCAGTTCACACAACATATCACGTGGGGAAGTACTCTGAGTTATATGTTTCCCAGATTGTGAGACTGCATGGAGTACCCAGGACTATAATCTCAGATCGAGGACCACAGTTCATAGCTCGTTTCTGGGAGCACTTACACCAGGCTTTGGGAACCAAGCTAATCAGAAGTTCAGCTTATCATCCGCAAACTTCAGGACAGACAGAGCGAGTGAACCAAATCCTAGAAGACTTACTTAGAGCTTGTGTTATATCTTCAAAAGATTCATGGGAGAAATGGTTACCTTTAGCTGATTTCTCCTATAACAACAGTTATCAAGCGAGTATCAAAATGGCTCCATTTGAAGCCTTATATGGTAGAAAGTGCAGAACTCCATTGAATTGGATTGAGCCTGGTGAAAGGAGATACTTTGGTATTGATTTTGTCAATGAAGCCAAAGAGCAAGTACGTATCATCCAACAACATATGAAGGCAGCTCAATCAAGACAAAAGAGTTATGCCAATAGAAGAAGAAGACCACTAACTTTTGAAGTGGGTGACTATGTATACTTGAGAGTATCACCCATGAAAGGTGTGAAAAGATTTGGGATGAAAAAGAAGCTTTCACCAAGATATGTAGGGCCATACAAAATTTTGGAATGAAAAGGAAAGGTTGCGTATAAGTTACAACTTCCACCAGAGATGAGTGCAATCTTTGATGTGTTCCATGTTTCTCAGCTAAAGAAATGTCTTCGAGTACCGGAAGAAGCTATTGCACCCACCAACGTGCAGCTTCAATCGGATTTGACCTATGAAGAAAAGCCAATTCGAGTAGTAGAAGAGATGGAGAGAGTGACAAGGAGTAAGATTATTAAGTTCTATAAGGTGGTGTGGAACAATCATAGTGAACAAGATGCTACGTGGGAAAGAGAAGATTATCTACGAGAAGTTTATCCCGCCTTTTTCCAAGAATGGTAGGTCTTGCAAATCTCGGGACGAGTTTTTATAAGGGGGGGGGCTATAACACCTCGGGTTTTAGCCTTGCATAACTTGACTCGCATAGCATGAGCATGATCATAAAGCATTCTTAAACAAGCATTTGACATTTGAAACATTCAATTGAAACATATGCAACATTCTTATTATTTCATGTTTCCATGTGTATATGCATATGATCATGGATGAACACATATACTTGGTAGATGTGAGTCACAAAAACATGTAACCACACTTGGGTTAGCAATTAGAACATTGTTCATGAAAGTCACTTTCCTTAATCAAGCCTTTAAGGCATATTTTATGTGTTTGCCCTAACTAGCTCTATGAGTGACTACTACATAAAATGATTGAGTGACCTTGCAAATTGCTTAAACATGCTTAGGATATCATTATGAACAACTTTGGTATTTAGGGCTAGGGCTAAATTGGTCATTTAGTCATGGTTTGAGTATGTATCATGATTTCAAAGTGACATGTTTGACTAAAGTTGAACTAGGTGCTAGAGACCTTGCATGGAGGAGATCACTAAAGCAATGTTGTAGTGTTTGACATAAGGAACAACTTTGATTTTTGGGTCTTTGACTAATTCAAGTCCTAACATGTGTGAATTTGGATTTCAAAAATTAGTGAAATCAATCATTTCAACACTTAGCAAATTTTGCTAAGTCATGAACACTGACAGCCTGACAAGCCAACCTTGAGCACGATTTTTCTCTGTTTCTGTTGTGAATTAGAACAAGTGCCTTGAACAAGAAGTGTAGCTGGTACATAGGTCCACAAATTTGGTTTAGGATGTTTGCACAACAGAGCCATGGATTTTCTGTAAAATCGTTTGCGAAACTCATCATCAGGCTCGGCATGTCGCGACTGAACGAACTGAATCAAGCCATCAGTGGCCGATCGGTTCAGGTCGTGGTCACCATGTGGCATGGAGCGTGGCCGCGCGTCGCCGGCGCAGTGCACCTTCATCACGCCAGCACCCACCCGCAACGCCCAGCGCCCTTAGTTCGTTTTCCCCACTCCTCCTTCGTTGTCTCGCAGCGCTAGCAGCAGCCGCCGAGCTCCCGCAGCTCCGCCGTCGCCATAACCATGCACAAGCTCACGCCTAGCCACTCCATCACCACCGCAGCACTCCATCGCCACCCTAGCAACCTACTACCTCATCCCGTGCCACTGACAGCGCTTGGTAAGCCACCGCAACGCATGCGAGCTCGCCGGAGTTCCACCGCGAGCCCCGTCTCCATGGCCATGTCACCACCGTCCACCCCAGGCCGCGTTAGGGCGCTAGATAGCTCCGCCGCAGCTCGGTGATGCTCGGCGTAGCGTTCGTTCAAGCCACCGTAGCCCCCATCGGCGTATCGCCGTAGTCCAGCCCCGCCATGCCGCCATGAACGTCGCCACCGTACTTAGCTCCGTCAATAGGGCCGGCCAAGTGGCTCAGTAGATTCGCTAGGTCAAGTAGATCGCATAGTGAAGATGTCATCACCGGTGAACTCGCCGCCGTCGAGTTCTAGCCGCGTCAGTCGAGCAGCGCCGCCGTGCTCTGCTATGTCTCGCTGACCAGTGGGTCCCGCTTGTCAGCGACACAAGAAGAGAAAGCTAGTTCAATTTTTACAGATTTAAATCCTGATTTCATGTGTTTTGTTATTTTTGTATCTTCAGTTTGGTAGCTCCTAAATTTGTGAAATAAATTTTGTAGTGTTCCTTAGGAAGTGTAGTATTTAGGAAAAATATGTTTTTAACATTTACAGTAGAAAGTTTTGGAGATTTAAATAGGGATTTGAAATGTGCTTTTGAATGCATTCAAATTTGTTTATTTTATATCTAGAGTTCCTGTGCTCCAAAAATTATGAAATTTTTGTGGTAAGCTAGTATTAGCATATATGAGCTCTGGTAAAAATTTGAGGACCAGTGCATGGGTAGATTTATAGTTATAGATTTTTCTTTTATGGATAGTCAATCCTTGCATGAATTTTCATAAATTAATTATGAGTCCAAAATTCATGAAATTTGTTGGAGGTAATCCTAGTACCATATGGATGTTAAGAAAAATAGGAAATCTGTTTCTTGACACTTTTCAATAGGATTTGCCATTTATGCTATTTCAAGCCTTGCTTCCTTGTCATTTTTGTATAGGATGTTCTACTTGGTAAAATGACATGAAATTTTTATAGTAGTCCTTTGATAGCATTAGTAAGGCACTGTAAATTTTTGAGAATTTATTAAGTATATCTGATATATGTTTATTATTTAACCTAGATATCTAAATAAAATAATAAAGGCAATTAAATAAATAGTTTGGGCTTCACCATTATATTATCTTAAATGTATTTGGTATGCTTAAACTGTTGGTAGATTCTATGTTGTCAAATTTTGAATGATTACATGAAGTAGAAGTATTATTACTTTATATTGCATATTAAATAGTTTCCGGACTGATTCTAGAGTGTGATGAGTTGCATGTTGAAACTGATGTGTACTATAAAAATGGTTAATAACAAAGTTGTAGAGAATTTGATAAGCTTTCCAGAAAGTCTAGGATCACTATTTTTGGATTAGTAGAACTCTAGTTATGAGTGAAACAAGTAGCTACTGTTTGGGGCTTGGTCGATGCATTGTAGAAGTAGTTAAGTAATAATCGAGAAGAGATATGCACCTACTCAATAAATATGATGCACTTGTTAACATATATGCATTCGTAATACTTATGCCATACTCATGCATCTAGGATCGGAGGAAGAAATCACATTGCTGGAATTCAAAGAAGCAGAGGAAGGGAACCAGCAGGAGGATCCGCAAGCCACAGCTCCCAAAGGCATGGAGCAGAACCCTGAAGAGCTTCCGGAGTGTCCTGACCACCGTCCTACTTCCTTTCTGCGAGGCAAGCCCCGGAGCATTATAAGTCTCCCAGTAATTTACAAATGTTTACTTACGTATTTATGGTTGATGCATTAGGTTATAAAAGTTGAATGAAACCACTTGATGCATGTACATTCCTTGTCCAAATATTACACCTTTAACCGGTATAGGTCCAGGATCGAATAAATGCTTAGCCATGCTTAGACCGGTAGAAGTCGGGTGATATCCTATCACCTGCGAGATATAGGTGGATACCGGAGCACGGTTGGCTATATCTGCCATCGTGGAACAGAACCATGAGGTAAAAGTAAATCAAGACCAGACGGGAGGTCGATAGAGAAGCAACAAGACATGGAGGTCTTGGGTGTGGATCTATCCCCGTCTGTGTCGATTAAGGACCGTACCGTTGTTGGAACTTCTGACAAGATTGAACGCATGCCTCTCACTTAGCTGGTCGGATAACTCGTTCCGACCGCGAAGCCGAGTAATTCAACTCAGGCCGGGAATCGTTCTGTTGTGCGCTCCTTCTGGGGAACGATCAGACTGAGCCCAAGGGCAGGCTTGGCCTGAGCATCCTGGCATCTGGTGTTCCAGATTGTGCGGCGCAGTACGGACCCACGAAATGTGTACCGGAGTTGTACCAAAGGTGACCTAAGGCTATCGTGGCTGGTAGACCTAGGTTTGTGTTAGGAATAAATTCCCAGCTGGTTGAAATCGATTCGAATCGCCGTCTCTCCTGGATAGTGAGAAACTTGGCTAGCTCCAACATCGTAGTAACTGTGTTATGAAACATGATGGTTCGGATGAATATGGAATTACAACACCTGCTATGGTTACTATTGTATGTTTCTAAATGATATACCATATGTTTGGCACAGGATAGTTGCTAATCTAGAAATGAATAGTTATAATTAACTTGATAAAAGGAATCATAATTGTACAACGGATCAATTGCCTTTTACGCAAAATGTTATCAAGTTACGTCCACTTATATAGCCTTGCATAATCCTTAGAGTCATTTTATTTCTGGTTCATGACGGGTAAGTCTAGCTGAGTACCTTCTCGTACTCAGGGTTTATTTTCCCATTGTTGCAGATGGCACTGTGTATCATGGTTATTGCAAGAGTTGCTTCTATCCCGCCATGGATGAGGAGTAAGCCTTGGGCAGGCTTCTTTAGTAATTCCTATCTTTGCTTTTGTGGACCGTGATCTGGTTTGACACTGTATTAAACTATGTTAGAAACTTTATCTTCAAACTTATTTGCTTCCGCTTTATTTATCAAACTCGGTTTGTAATAACTTTTATTAGTACTCTGATGATGAAAAGTATCTGTGAACTTTATGTAATATGTGGCATGTATGTTGAATCCTGTACGATCTTGGTTGTTGTAAATCGTTTATCGAGACCTATCGCGGTACTCGACAGACTACCGGGTTTATATGGGTTCAAGTATGACAGTGCGACCGCTTGCGGATTACCATTGTACTTGTATTCTTATAAATTGGTCGGTTCTGCGATAATTGAGTAGATTTTAATTGGCATTGAGATAAGTGCAGGCTACTCTGAAAAATAGATCCAAGAGAACAAGATGTACCAACCCAACTATTTATTTATTAACTCAAACTTTAATATTCTTATCTATGGAACTTGGGGACATGCCTACAAAGTTCTAGCATGCATTACAAAAATTTAACTCACACATAAACATAATAACAAATCAACTAGGCACACCAATGTTCACACCACACTAATAGACTCGACTAGACTCAACTTGACTCGTTCTACTATCACTTTATTACATAAAAGGGACTCCAACATCTATGGGTGAGGTTTATGGAGAAGCTCCTCATACATCTTTGGCAGGTTGAGGCACACTCTTTGCTCATCTATCACCTGTTGGTGTCCCTTAATGGTTTCTTGTTGTGCCTTCAACTGATCCTTCAGTCGGCAAATCTTTGCTATGGACTCATAGCCAAAGTGTACCATCACTTGGGTAGTTGGATCTATGCCCTGAGGGTCCATCATTGCCCATTCCAACTCAGAGTGTTGGCGAGAGAGGAATCGATATTGGTCATCCTTCATATCCTCAAATTGTCGACCATGGAGACCCATGCATGCTGCAACGGCTACATCTTCTATGCTATCCTCCATGGTGGCACAGTGAGCATGATACGCATAGTTCGAGTCTAGCTGATATGCGCCCTTCTATTCGTCCTTAATGGAGATGCACACCCTGGTCTTCCAATAGGTGTCCTCTAGAGGATGCGTATGCTTATTGCAGACGTACTCCACAGCTGCATCCTAATCACCATAGTAGGTCTGAAGAATCCCCAAAAGTCGGTGGTGGAAAATGGAGGATTCACACCTCGACTTATACCAGACCTTTGTAGTCCATCCTAGGGGAGGGATTGGCTCATCCTCTTCAATGACATCTTTCTCTTCATCATCATCGGACAATAAGACGATATCCACTTCTTTAGGTTCCTCCAAGACTGGCTTAGGCGTAGGTACAGGTGTTGGTGAATCAAATTCTTGTTCCTAGGGTTCCTCCTCCTCAGGCTCCATGGACAAACCATGAGGCGGGTAGTAACCTCTGGTGCTGATGCAGGCAGTCTTACTGGCACGAGGCATCTATAGAATTAGATTTAGTTATATTAGAAGCAATAATTTTCATAATAGAGTAAGGCAAAAGAAGCATAAAACTTTAGCAAATAGCAAGGGTGAGATGGAAAGCATGAAATGAGTGAAGCAAAAGAAGCTAAAATGACCATTGCTAACTAGGCTTGTGTCCTACAGTCAATACAACTCTGATACCAATCTGTCACACCCGATTTTAAGGATAAAATGGAATGCAAAATTGTATGTGCTCCTAGAGATCAGTCACACATATAAGTCGACAAATTATGAATAGTATCATCACAAATGTTTATTATATCACGAATAAGACAGAGTCTTCACATAAATGTAGCAGAAGTATAAGAAATGATCTCTCATGGAAGCTCCATATCACAGGGACGTCAGGTTGACCACAAGTCTAGTAATCCTCAGGAAAGTCATCATTACCATGGCCATCTGTTACCCATCCAGAATTTTTATTCAAATAATGAAAATAAACAAGTGTAAGTACATGCCGTACTCAACAAGTGTAATCATAGGATTCATGAGGCTCAAAAGGCTTGACATAGGTTTAACAGCATTCAACTTTTAGTTGCCACAATTTTAGCTTAAGAGTAGCAACAAGTTATTTTAATTCCCAATGCAAAACACATGATCAATGTAAACATGAGTAATGAATAGCATAAACAGATAATTCTTAGTGATCATCTATTTCATAAAGGTTCCAAGGTCGCTCATGACCATGAGCATGACTGATATACCAGTTTTACACTCTGTAGAGGTTGTACACTTTCATTGTGAGTCATGATACCCATATACCCAGGTTAATTACTCCCAAAACACTTCCAAAGTGAGTAAGCAGGGGTCACTATAAAGCCTTTCAAAGGTTTGTCTAATAAGTTAGGGCCATTAGATTCACTCGGCAAACGGATGTAGAGCCCCCCTTCCCACTGGCATATTGACACGCAGCCTATACACATGGGGACAGAGGCCGCACTATACCTAATTCAGCAAGTCATTCTTATGCTAATAAAGGTAACCACTAACAAGCCAGAAAAGGTCCTCATACTGAGCTAAAGCTAGAGCCATGTAGCCCTCATAGCTGTACTATAAGTTTTGGATGATCACTTATAGATAAGTCTTTATGGAGAGAAATCTGAAGCATTTAAAAAGTAGCTAAATACTCTAGCCCCCTGTTTCCAAGTTGCTAAAAATTCATATTTTAATGTTTATTGCATATACCATTAGTCAAGTTACATGATCATGGTTTATTTGAGCACTAGCAAAGCTACCCAATGCATATCCCATAGGTGACAAGGTAAAAAGTTTAATTCTAGGGAATCCCTATCAAGGTGACACATGCAACATGAATTTAATGTATTAAAGTGAATAGGAAACAAGGATGATCCCATGCTATACATGCCTTGAACAAAGTACTCCTGCTAACCCTGCTCGTCAAAGTAGTACCCTTGATCTCCCACGAATTGCTCATCGTCTATACTCGATAATCATAGCAACATACAAGCATCAAAAGTAATCATGCATAGCAAACAAAAGCTATAGATTAGAACAGTACACCAATAGCATAAAATCAAGATGAAAAGTTTGGAAAACGAATCTATGTCTCGCTACGAACACACAGACACGAAGATCACAAAAATCGGAGCTAAAACGAAGAAGTTATGAATTAAACAAGATTTTCTTTAGTAAAATAATAGATTAAATCTAACCTCGAATTTTAAAAGTTGAAAACATACTTAACCTCATATTAGATTTGGATGGCCGTGATTAGATCGGGCGGGGAGGAGACGATGGTGGTTGGTCGGAATAGGAAGAACACGGCGACGCCATGGCCGGAGCGGCGATGAGCTCACCGGCGATATCGGTTTAGGGCCTACAGTGCATGGTTTTCCAAACGAAGAGGTCCAGGAGAGAGAGGAGAGGATGGGGAACTCACTGGAACCAAAAAAACAAATGGGGAAACGAAGACGGCGCGCGGCAGTGGCTTGAACACGACGGCAACAACGATGCTAGGGCTAGGCGGTTGCGAGCTCAATGCGAGGGTGAAAACTTGCTTTGAGGCGGAATATGGAGGAGGCTTAGGCCCGGGCGGTATTTATGAGGCGGGGCTGACTTGGGAGGCATGCCACGAGGCGCGTAGCAGAGGCAGACACGAACGACCTCGACGGCGGAGTCCGACTTGAACACGAGCGGGAGGATGAAGGAGACTTCGACACGGTGGCCCCACCTGCCAGCGAGAGAAAGGAGAGGAGGAGCACGGCGCGACTGGGCCTTCGGCGAAGCTGGGCCGCTTGCTTTCCTGGGCCGCGGGAAGGGAAGGTAATGCTGGGCCGCACAGAGGAGGAACAACACGGGGGCGAGAGTGGGCCGTGCGCGGAGAACAAGGCCGAGTGGGCCAAAAGAGAGGAAAAGTGAGGGAGGAAGGCTTTGTCTTTTCTTTTTATTTTTAAAACTTTTTCCAAAGAAATTTTCAAATGGACTTTGAATTTGAATCAAACCAAGCATCACAAAAAAACCAATGCAGCAGCTTGAATGCACAATCATGTATGTTGACCTATATTTAATTTTAATTTCAGCAAAATTATTATTTTCCTAAATTCAATTGCCCACAAAAATGCATAATAAATCAAATTCTCCTATTTAAAAATTATTGCAAAATTTAGGGTGTTACAAATAGCCTCCCCTTTGGAAAATAGCAGTTGGAAGCTGCAGCAGCATTCTGCATAGGCACGGGACAGGTCCGGGGCCCTATACGTTGCCGTTAGCTGTTGCCAACTGTTGGAACAGTGCCCATCCGGTGCGTTGGTCCGGTGCACACTGGACTCGTCCGGCTCTTTATGGCTATCCTAACCCAAGCTGCAACCTTCTCTGCTCAAATAGAGCGGTGCGCCCGTCCGGTCTCTGGTGTACACCTTGGTGTCCGGTGCCCCTGGCTGCAGCTGCCCTCTGTGACACGTAACTGTATCTATCCGGTGCCTGGTCCGGTGGTTGGTCCCGTGCACTGTCCCAAAAAGAGAGTCACCTGTCAAAAAAAAAAAGAGTCACCTAAGGTATCGTGCAGGTCAAACTTTCTTACTTCCTTCATCCCATATTAGTTGATGTTTTAGAATCTCTCGCGGAAACCAGCACTGAAGCCAAAAGAGCAAAATGCCCCTCAGAGAGTAGAGATAGAGATGTACCGAAAAAAGAGAAATGGTGCATTGAGAAATAAGGTCAAGTTTTTTTAGAAAAAAATTGAATGCTATCAGGTCATCTACTTTAGGACAGATGGAGTAAGATATTTGTAGAAAAGTATTAGCAATATTTGTATCTCCAAATAAGCTTATTATGAAAATATATTCAACTTAATCTAATGTTATTTATTATGCACGATAAATATTAAGTCTCTTGTATGTATTCGACTAAAGTTAAAAATATTCAACTTTTTGAAAAGTGAGAAAGATATTCTTCATGAAAAGGAAGAAGTAGCTGAAAGAAAATAATATTTTATTTTCCGTGGGTCTCTTTGTTAGAAAATTTATTTAGCTAAAATGCTGGAGTAATTTGAGCTAAAGAAGTAACTCGTACAGATAGTTTTGCATGTATGAAAATAATTATTTGTACACTAAAGACAAAGTAACTCGGATAGTTTTTGCATCTATGAAAATATTTATTTATACATTAAATTTGTCTTTAGGGAGACCGAGAGCAGCCAGAGTCTGATTGGCTGTCAGCAGCGCGACAGGGCCACGTGACCGGACGTCTAAAGGATAGAATTCTGGGACGGTACCGAACGACCCGGAAATACGTCGCACTCCCACCAAATCACTGCAGTTCTTCCCTATCTGCCTCATTCCACCATGCACGCGTACCCTGTCCTCGTCAATCTCACCCCACCCTGCGTCCGTCGCTTCTTCTCCTTGACCCCCTCTTCTCTCTCCGCACGTGCGGGACTCAGGAGCTAGGATAAGGACGAGCATGCCCCATCTGCAGGACCTCAGGCACGCGCGCCCCTTCCTCCCGGCGCCCGGGCCATGCCCTCATGACTATCTGAATATACCTTTGAAATACGAAACACTTGCAAAATGAAACACTTAATGTAACATAAGTCTAAAGCGGACGAAACATTTTAAACATACAATTGCAACATCTGTGTGAAACATATGCAACATCCAGATAAAATACTTGCAACTTACAACATAAAAACACTTATTGCAACATAAGATTGAAACAGCTAAAATATTCCAAACATACTCTTGCAACATATGAGTGAAACATATGTAATATTCAAATAAGCACACTTGCAACATACATCTAAAAAGCAGATGAATTTGGAACGGACGCTTGCAACATACATGTACAACCATTGCAACATGTGTAACATCACGATCTATTTTTGCAACATCCATATGAAACACCTGCAACACACCTCTAAAACATCTGAAACAATCGAAACATACTCTTGCAACATGCACTTTCAACGCAATATCTTCTTCTGCTAGGTAGAATGGAGGTTCGTCGGTGTGTGGTGTTCACCGGAGGCAGTAGCCCGGCGGCGTTTGTAGGCGGCGAGCCAATGGCAGTGGCTGCACGTTATGGAAGGGAGGCATCGGCCGCACGAGCGGCGGGGAGGCTGCGGCCGCGCGACTTGGAGAGGGCAGCAGCGCGCCGCGCCTGGCAGGGACGGCCGCTGAGCGCCGCGACTTAGAGGCGGCTGCGCTCTGTGCCTGGCAAGGCCAGTGGCCGAGCGGTGCGCCTCGGGGGGCTAGCGGCTGTTCGCTCAAAGACGGCAGGCGAGTGGATAAGAGCGATTCGAAGAGGAACAAGTGGATAGAAATAAGTAGATGGGCAGTTTTCTTTTTGAGAAATGAAGGAGCATGAGTTGTTGGGCTGATAGTGGCCCAGCAAAGGAGCATCCACGACGCCCAATTCATACCGATAAAAAAATCAAATGGGGGCAGAGGGGCAGGAAGAGGTTTGCACCGACCCGCACCCTTTCATTTGCATTTTGACCTGCATAACACGCATCGTGTGTATATCTGCCCGACAGGGGCAGCCTGCCCCTGTCATCCCTCTGGTTCATCATTGGAATCGTCAGCAACTATCAACTGAAGCAACTTCATAGTTTTGCCGATTGACGAGTTCATGCTGCTTCATACTACGGAGTAGTCTTGATGCACGACAACGTAACGTGCATGTCCTTACCGAACACTGGTTAAATGATTTGATCAAAGAAATAAGGATTACATGCCGCGACGTAATGCTTGTACCATCAGCTTCAGATTATGGCCCTGATCGCTTCTCTTATAATCCGTACTTTTTAGCTTGTTTTTTCAACTGGAACAGTATTTTTCTCTCACAACAAATCAGTCGGTACAGTGTTTCGGTTTGTTTTTTTTCAGCAAAACGAACGGGGCCTATATTCCTGATTAGCTTGAACTCCTAGAGATAGACAGTATATCCATCTTGTTTTATATACTTTGCACGTTCAGTCTATTGCACTCCTCGTATAAATTCTTTGGGGACCACCATTTATTGCTTCATCTTTATTATGCTTTTTTTTGCGGGTCTTTACTGTGCTTTTAGTAGACTATAAAACTTTATTCGCGGACAATTTTGAGTGTTAACACCTAAGTATTCTTTCCGTCCTAAAATGAATATAATTCTCACTTTTCAATATGTCAGACAATTTTAAATTTAATCAAATCTATATAAAAAATACAAATATTTATGATACCAAATAAATACTTATTAGATTAATTATGAAATATATTTTATTAATAAACCTATTTAAAGAAATACATACTAACATTATTTTCTATATATTTAGTTAAAGTTAAGAAAATCCTACTGGTTCTAAACTTAGATTTGGATTTTTTTAGAAGGATGGCGTATATTCTTTATTTTTTGTAGGTTGTGCTATGTGAAAGAACATGAACAAGATGGCGATCGAAAAGCACTTTCTCTCTAATCCAGATGTGTGGTGATTCAGAACGACTATCAAATTTCTGCACATGTAGATAGACACAGATTTGCTTAAAGGACAGAGACAACATGAAGCAGAGAGTTCATTACTTGATTCAGTGGCTTTGTTATCAGGGCCTTGTTTAGATTGTAAATTTTTGCAATCTGGACACTATAGCACGTTTCGTTTGTATTTGACAAACTTTGTCCGATCATGGATTAACTAGGCTCAAAAGATTCGTCTCGTGATTTACAACTGTGCAATTAGTTATTTTTTTTACCTACATTTAATGCTCCATGCATGTGTCCAAAAATTGATGTGATAGAGAGAGAGTGAAAAAACTTGAAATTTGGAAGCAATCTAAACAAGACCCAAGGACTAAAGGAGTTGGTGAACCAGCCTTGCTCTAACATCATGATCATGTAGCTTCTTTTGTACTCCAGCAGTCATGTGCTCCGGTGATGACAGTGGCTAGCAGACCTGACGTGGTGTCTCTGCTGTTCCGAATAGGTAGCTGGAGTCCCTAGCTAGTATGACTTTTAATAAGCTTTCTCAAAAGGAAAGATCAACCAGTAGAGAAACGACTTTCGTTTGACATTTTTAGTGTCTCTTGTGTTGAGGTTCAGGACTAATCTGAGCATTAGTCCCGGGTCTAAATTTTATATGCACCAAAAGCTCTTTTATCCCGGTTGGTAACACCAACTAGGACTAAAAGCCACCCTTTAGTCTCGGTTGGTGTTACCAACCCGAACTAAAAGTCCTTCAACCTTTAGTCCTGGTTTGTAACACTAATTGGGACTACAAGGTGACTTTATAGTCCTGACTGGTGTCACCAACCTGGACTAAAGGTCTTCCACCCGGGACTAAAGGCCCCCCATAGGTGAATTCAAAAGGAGAGCGCCCAGGATTTTGTTAAATGTGGTGTACAGTTGAGTTGGTAAGGAAGCTACCTGTGATGCAAGAGGTCTTGGGTTCGAATGTCATGCACCGTAAGAGCGGTCTCCTAGAATTTAAACTTTTTTTTAGTTACGAGGATGGGCTTTAGGACCCGTTTGGCTGGCTGCGGGTGGCTCCGGTTCCTGCGCCGAAATCGTTGTTCATCTATACGTATTTCACTGTTCATCAAAGCCCTTTTTCTCTCTCCTTTCCTCCCCACTCACAGACGCGGTCGCAGCAGCCGGAGCCAGAAATTCGAGCTCCGCCGGCTCCGGCTCCCGCAGCCTCCTGTCGGCCGCCCAGCGGCCGACACCCTGCTACAGTGCCGGAGCCGGAGCCGACAGGAGCCCGGCCAAACGGTTCCTTAGTCCTGGTTGCGTGACCCGAGACTAAGGGTCCCGGATCCACGGTCCCGGTTTCCAACCAGGACTAAACCCAGTTTCCAACTAGGATTGAAGTCCACCTGTGTACTGGTGGTTATTCTCCTTTCAAAAAAAATCCTGTCTTAACCTTGTGCACACAACATATTAAGTACGAAAAACGAGTGTACTACATAGAAAAGTTTACCTCTTTTTTTTTGACAGCCTGCATTTTTTTTGACAAAACTGACAACCTCTATCGTTAATTAATATAGGTAGGTTATGTATGAGGAAAAAAAACATTCCATCAAACAAAGTAAATAAATAGAGTGCATCAATGAGATAATTGCACACGAATACAGATCGGTAAGTTACTAGGCCCCTTCAGCTCTTTCCCAACAATCCTCCTGTTAAAATCATAGACAGGTGCAATTTTTATATGGACGATGGATACGACTTTAAAAAAAAGAAAATATATTAATATCTCAGCTTCTGCATCGACCAATGCATATAGTTGTTTCTTATTACAAACATGAGCAATGCGGCCCATGGAAGGTCAAATATAAAGTTTTGAGCCAAAGATAATAAAATTAACGTTTCCAAATCCACATCTATAAAGCAATTCTATTGCCGAATCTCCAACCATGTCTTGCAAACACCTCTATCGCGGTTGCCTCAATATTCCGGCATCCCATCTTCATGGTCTGACGATCCTCCTCCTTCTGCAGTTGGGACCAGGACTCGCTACATAGCCCTTTCTCTCATTCGGAATTTAGGATAACCATCCTGATGGATTGTTTACAAGATAGATAAGCGTGCTTCGCTGCGCTGATAGATAAGCGCGCTTCGCTGCGCTGGTTTTAGCCTCGCACATGTTCTTAGTACGTGTTGTTTCGGTTAAAGAATTATGTTGGAAAAACTTAACAAATGGTGACTCCTCCGGTCCATTCCCACTGCATAGAGACCTCAGACGTAGTACACACGTTACCCGCCAGCTCTCGGAGGATTAACTCTTAGGGCAGCTCCAGCGTATGATCTAAAGAGGTGCAAATAAGAGAGAGTAAAGTAGAAGAGATGCAATACATTGGACCAAGCAAGGGTGCTAAGTTAGCATTTGTAAGAACATGTAGTTTATTTGAGCACCCGCTGCATAGAATAAAAAAATAAACACCACAAGTTCACTTGGCTGCTAGCTATTGGCATGCATGCTACTTCCTCCATCCTAAAAAAGAAAGCCACATATGGTTTTGTGCAGGCCAAACTTTTCTTAAGTTTGACTATATTTTTTAGAAAAATATTAACAATTTTTGTATTTCTAAATATTTTATTGTGAAAACATATTCAGTTATTAATCTAACGATACTTATTATGCACAATAAATATTAATAGTCTCTTGTACATATTTAGTTAAAGTTAAAAATATGTAAATTTTTAGGAAGTGAGAATAGCACTGTTTGTAGGATGAAGGAGTAGCTAATAGAAAATAATATTTTATTTCAATGAATCCCCATTAGAAATTTTAGTCATGTGAAAATATTTATACATTAAAGCTCTAGCTGTAAGCACAACGCAGGGACCGTAACCACGCGCAGCAGATACGCTGGGAGGCCAGCGATCCTCCCACAGTTATAGATTTTAATATATGTGTCACACTTTAAATACCAGGCTTTAACATAACTGTAGGGTATTATATCTACCTCATAGTGCTTTCTTAGATCCTGGGTGTATAACAATTACTCCCTCCGGTTTTTAAAGAATGTCGTTTTGAGGTTGTCTTCAGTTAAACATTTTAAACTTTGACTACAAATAAATTCTTTTGGTTTGAGTTTGAAAACATGAAAGTGATGTAAGTAAATTCATCTCAAAATATAGTTTCATAAAAGTATATTTTATAAATATTTTATAGCAAAAAGTAACGGTCAAAGTTGTTTTTTGAGACCATATCGTTGTCCAAAACGACATTCTTTAGGAAACTGGAGGGAGTATGATGGACAATATTTACCTTATATAAATACGTATTTCTGAGACCTATTTGTTTAAAGTTGGAACAAGCCCAATTAAATCCAACCAATATGTGGCTACCATCACAGGACAAATATCTAGACAAAACAAAACACAACTGGCCGTAAGATTTCGATCATACGGTTTGGAAATCGTGTGTTGAAACCAGTGGAAACACTCGATTTTGTATGTCGTCTTACCGGTTCTTTTGAGTTGTCGGCAGCCGCTGAGTCAACCGAATTACAGGTAGCTAGACAACCCTATGTTACTGCGTCACATGCACTGCTGAATGCTTGCGAACGCCGCATTCTATCACTCCCGATCGATAAGTAGCTGGGCAATAGCAATACACACAACACGACGATGCATCCGTCACCCGGCCTGACCCTGCAAGAAATCTACAGTAAGACTCAGCTCGCCAGTGATCGATCGAGTGGCATGGATGGGCCAATTCCAAGCGTGGAGGCCGAGCCACTGCTCGTGCCACGCCGCTCCACCGATGATAGTGGCTCGGCGGCGGCAACCGAGTCGAAGAGAGATAGTATCTGTTACTTTAACATGATATTAATTGCTTAACTGGACACATTATATTGCTAACGAATTGAATTTGTAGCGTCAACGACACCGCTATTCTGCTGTACATGGTACCGCTTGACCTCGGCACACTGCAAGGTGTTTGATCTGTTTGCATCGTCCTCTCTGCTGTATTAGCATTTCTCTAGCACCGTACCATAGACCGTATTATATCTTTTCATTTGCTAATTACTGATTTGCTATATATACTTTTGTTTTCTCCTCTCTGCTAGTACACGCGTCTCCAGTGAACTCGGTGCAGGGCAGCCTGAACCAGCAAGGCTAGCCGCGCGAGTTGTGGTGTGTATGACCTTGTGTGGAGGGGTGGTGTTGGCAGGCATCATGATTCTCCTGCGCAACATTTGGGGATATGCAACCAGTAGCGACAAGGATGTGGTGGCATGCATCGCCAGGATGCTTCCCATCCTTGCTGTTTCCTTCTTCGTCGATAGCCTTAATGGTTCTCTTTCAGGTCTGAAAACGAATTCAATGGTTGATATGTTTTGGAGACATCTCGTCTAATAATACTGTACTTCCTCGATTAAAATTGAAGAAGAAAAATTATCATTTACTAGGACACAATTTGCTCAAATCATAAAAACCACAAACATCAATTACTAGTACTACATCATTCAGTTAAAACCGTTTCAAGTTGAAACTATAGTACTATTTTACTTCTTATTTGAAACACTTATTTTTTATTTTACTAATATTAAATTTTAGGTCCTAGACACACTCTTACCTACTACAATGACATAAATAGTTGTTTCGGTGCTCATGTGCTCATGTTTTTCTTAGAGCCGGTGAATCCACTATTTTAGCTTTACTTGCTTGGACTACTCAGCGGAATATAGCAAGGAACCAGAGTTATTTGGAGCCGTTGCAAAGAGGATCTTAGTGATCATTTCATATTACTTTTGTAATTAAAAAGTGTATAACTTTTTACAAAGCAAGATAGATTTAGTGCCTATTTTTCATGATCTGAGCCTACAGAATTGAAGGCAAGATTTTTTTTATAATTTTTGTGAGACGATTCTATGTTCTATCTATTTTTTTTAGCATGTCGAATAAGAATTAACGTGAAGGTATAGTAACAGTAAGATTATGTAATTTGGCACTTTAGAGACATATAATTTGATGTGTATTTTTTTGTAACTTTCCAAGGGTAATCATAGGATGTGGCAAACAGAAAATTGGAGCTCGCGTTAACCTCGGCGCCTTTTACCTGGTTGGCATTCCAACAGGAGTGTTGCTTGCGTTTGTGTTCCATCTAAATGGAATGGTACAATGTCTCTAGTACCTTTCTCCTCTGCCCTACCAATTGTTGTGTAACAGTCGCTTTCACTTACTCATGAGCAGTGGCGGACCCAGGATTTTTGCATAGGGTATGCGCCGCAAAAAAAATTCTTATACAATTCGGTAAACTATTTATAATTCGGTAAAACCATATTATAATTCGGTAAAACGACGTCAAATCTTAATATAAATTGTTCAAATGAAATACAAATACTTCGAAATATAACAATAGGAGACTTACAATATTACTTGTTTATCCGCCGCTTTCTCAATGACATGAATGTCTCCATTATATCATCTTCATTAACTTGGAAGAAAATATCCCGCTCAATAAATGTGACTAAACAATCATCCAAAACAATATCACCTATCTTATTCCTTGACTTTGTTTTCACTATAACCAATGCAGAAAATACCCTTTCAACACTCGCAGTTGCCACTGGTAAAAGCAATATCAATTTGAGAAGCAAGTACACCATATCATACACTTTGTGTCTCTTTGTTTCAACAAGCTTAACTGAGAGATCAACAATGTTGTCTAGACCTTGGAAGATAGCATCTTGTCGCATGTCATTAATATAATTATCAAGTTGCAATTCCAGTTTTAACAAATCATTGTTGGAGAAGTCCTTAGGATAAAATTCAGCCAATCTACGTACCTTCCGTGCATCAAAAGAAGCAAAGGAGTTGGAAGGACTGAAGGCTGACATACAAGAGAGTAGCTCCATATTGATCTCATCAAACCGATTATCAAGCTCTTGACTAATTTGATGAATGACACCAATGTATACTTCTCTTCGGAAATGGTCATCATTTGTTTGGTTTCGGGCACGAGCATACCGTGCTGATTTTCCATAAGGCACATAAGCACCATCCATAGCAGGAACTTCAACACCATGTTTAACAAAAAAGAAGTGACCTTCTGAAGAAAATTATCCCAACCATTGGACCTCCCGATCTGAATTATTGTTCTGTTTCTTCACAGGGTCTTTGGCTTGGCATTGTGTGTGGAAGCATCAGCAAACTAGCGTTGCTCCTGTGGATTACACTGCACATAGATTGGGAGAACGAAGTAAGTAAAAATTCAGCTGCAAGGTTTGTGCTATTCGTATGAGCGTTCAGCTTAACTGATGTGTTCTCATGGTCCCAAATTTAGGCTATCAAGGCCAAGCACAGGGTCCTGGGTTCATCAGTGCAGGCATAGTGATGAGATCTGCTACCTTTGTCGCATGAATATATGTCGTTTGTTATGGTTATTTTAGTGTTAGGATCTGTTTGGCATTGCTCGACCACCCAATTCCAGCTCCTAAAAAGATGTGTTGCTTTGTTGTCATGTTACCCATGTGCGGTGCTAAAATTTTCCGGCATGTGTCATGGTAGTAACTTCTACTCACAAACAGAAATCCTAGAAAGATGTGGTGCTTTATTGTCAGGTTACCCACTTGCTTTGTTGGTAGGTTTGCCATTTTGGTTGTAAAACTGTGGTCACAACTTGTAGGCAACAGCAAATTTATGAATTTTGTAGTCAGTTGACAGGTCAGCAGCCTATTATAGGAGAGTAAAAATATGGTACCATCATATAGCGTCGTAAATTTGTAACATTTGTAGTAATGTCTATGATACAGTCTATAATCATAGAATTACTATTTGATCAATCAATTTCAAAGTAGGGGTACTTCAAATTTGGGGATCTAGTTCACAAGATGATATATTATTGTTAGTATTGTCCGTGAGTTCTTGAACTGATGTTAAGTACTTGAATAAACACTGCCCCAGATCTTGACATTATTATCGGTTCAAAACTCCATTCACTACCAGATTTTGAACCGACGGTGACATACCGGTAGTGATGGGGGTTGACATCACTGTCAGTTCTTATAAACCGACACTGATGTGAAACCGGCAGTGATATGAAAAGCCAAAAAATACACTTAAAAAATAGAAAAAAAATAATACCGGGAGAGGTCTCACCACCGTGTTGCAAGTCACAAGTCACGCGATTTTTCACGCGAAAAACGCGTGCTTCGCGGCCACTGGCGATCGAACCCCTGAGCTCCTGCTTCGCGTATTCGGCCCCTAACTACTCCACCTGCAACCTGTTTGTGTCCAAAAGAGATTTTCGTCCTAGCCATTTAATATTTATCTGATTTTAAAATGAGTATTTGGGACCCTAAACGAATTCCAATGACAAACTTGTCAACTACAAAGTTTTATAACTTTTCGAGATCTACAACTTTCATTTTGATAGTTTCTTCATCCGATGTCGTTTATAAAATTTGAATTTCAAATTTAAGAAATTCAAACGTAGTTTTCCATGACAAGATTATTTCAAATGAAAAAAATTGTCAACTACAAAGTTTCATAACTTTTTGAAATCTACAACTTTTGTTTTTGCTGTGTGTCCATCCATGATCGTTTAAAAAATTCAAATTTTAATTTTTTGGAAATTCAAACATAGTTTTTCTTGACAAGATGATTTCAAATCAAAAAGTTGTCAACTACAATGTTTCATAACTTTTTGGAATCTACAACTTTCATATTGGTACTTTCTCCATCCGAGGTCATTTACAAAATTTGAATTTTAAATATTAGAAATTCAAACGTAGTTTTCCTTGACAAGATGATTTCAAATAAAAAAGTTGTCAACTACAAAGTTTTATAACTTTTCGAGATCTACAACTTCTATTTTGGTCATTTGATCATTTACTCATCCAACATAGTGATAGTAACATTGTTCACAATGAAAAACTATAAGAGGGATATGTAACATTTGTGAACAATGTTACTACCACTTTATAGGATGAAGAAATCATCAAAATAAAAGTTATAAATCTTGATAAGTTCTACAACTTCTATGTTCATTACTTTTTCAGTTGAAATCATTTAGTGTTCCAAAATAACGTTTGAAGTTGTCATTTTTTGAAATTCAAAATTCAAATATATAAAAAACAGTCACATGAAAAGATGAATAAAATAATAGCTATAACAAAACAATAAATTGATAGAGCATGATTTTAGAAAATTTTAGATAAAAAAATCATCAAATTTAATGTTAGTATGAGAGGGAAAGACTAGTTACAAGTTTTAGTCAGAGATTAAAAAGAGAAATCAGAGTTCTTCAACAATTTCAAAATTTAATTTCAATTAGTATTTTGAAGTAGCAAATGATTTTAAATGAAAAAGTTGTCAACTATAAAGTTTCATAACTTTTCGAAATCTACAACTTTTGTTTTGGGCGTTTCTCCATCTGAGGTCGTTTGAAAAATTGAAATTTTAAATTTTAAAAATCAAACATAATTTTCGTTAGATAGATGATTTTAAATGAAAATATTTGGATATCCAACGATCTCAAATGTAAAAAGTTTGAACTATAAAGTTGTAGATCTCGTCGAGTACTACAACTTTGATATAAAGTTCGTCTTCATCGGACATCATATGAGAAACTTATGAAGTTTTCTTTCAGCATATCACTGTCGGTTCAAGCCACGAACTGGCAGTGATAGTATCAGTGTTGATTTTTGGCTAAAACCGACAGTGATGACCCAATATCACTATCGGTTTTTGGCTAAAACCGATAGTAATATGAACCGACAGTGAAGACTCGAATATCAGTGTCGGTTAGGCTATCAGTGTCCTATTACTGTCGGTTTTAACAAAAAACCGATAGTGATGGACTATCACTGTCGGTTTCTCAAAATCCGGCAGTGATGAGGCCGGCAGTGATATCCAATTCTGTAGTAGTGAAAATATAAAGACAAAAAAACGAAAATACATTGTTTACTTCTATAACAATAATGGGTAAAAATACATCATCATTTTACACTTAAAAATCACTTTTTTTTTCCGTCAACATTAACACTGGGGTTGTCAACATGGCGATGGACATTCCAAGCTTCCAGCGTGCATGTTGCTGCTTCCCATCATCCCTTTTTTCACACAATACTAATCTAAACTACCGATCTACAAGCATTGTAACAGTAATCAATAGGAAACAGCTACCGCAAGTATTATTCAAACAATAATCAGAAGGGGACAGCTACCACCATCTAGTAATGAAAATTCAGTGGCATACAAATATTTCAGTGCACAGCTTCTATGCCAAAGATCCTATAACAAGTGAATTCAACTTGCCTCTTTCTGCAGAGGCCTTTCATCAACTCAACACAGTTCAGTCCATTCTGCAGCAGTTACAACTGAATGATCAAAATCACATTTGGAGATATAGCTGGGGTCAAGATTTCACAGCATCAAGAGCAATACGCTCACCTAATTGGGCACAGACAGATTCATGAGTGTTTTCACTTGGCTGTGGAGATGCTTTTGTAAACCCAAACGTCTTCTTCTGGCTCCTAATATTAGAGATAGACTGAGCACAAGAAACATCTTTTTTTTTTCTTCTCGAATACGCACAAGCAATGCGTATCATTGTATTAGGTAGAATAAAGTTTGGTCATTACAAGATGCCGTTCCACGGCCGCGTTAGTGTTTTGATATCGCTACATTATGAGAGTAAACGACATTCTGTGTTGGAGGATCCTCCATGTCACAGGCGAGCCAAAGCTTCCAGCCCCCCTGCGCCGGCTTCAATCCATCGATCAGCCTCGGCCTTCACCAACTGCAGGACCTCGTTCACAGATGAGGTGGAGTCCCTGAAGCACCGTGCGTTGCGCTCTTTCCAGATGAGCCAACAAACCAGCGCGAACAGGGAGTCGATGCCTCGACGTTGGTCACCATTGTAGACTGCACGCAGCCGGCGCCACCACCGTAGAGTTGTAGCTGCTGTTGGTTGCGGTAATTGGCGTTGCAGGGCTTGGAAGATGAAGAACCAGACCTCTCTAGTGAAAGGACATTCAGCCAGGATGTGATCGATGGTTTCTCGCCCTTGGTCGCAGAGGTAGCACTGCTTCCTGGCTTCCAGCCCGTGCCTAGCTCTCCTGTCCCCAGTGCAGTGCCGGCGTCTGAATGCCAACCAAAGGAAAAAATTTATCCGCAGCGGTGCCCAGGACTTCCAAATGAGTTTGTGACCCATGAACGGTGTAGACGCTGAGTGCATCATGGAGTACGCAGACTTAGCTGAGTACGCCCCGTCATTGGACCATCGCCATATGGTTTTGTCTGGCTGTTCGTTGGGGTGAATGTCCTGTAAGGTGTCCCATAGGGTCAGGTATTCTTGAATAGCTTGCAGAGATACTCCACCGGATATGCATCGCACCCATGATCTGTTGGACAGCCCTTGCCGCACAGATTGTCTTCTGCGCGTTCTTGATGGCACGAACTGGTACAAGCATGGTGCTATCTCCGAGATGGATTCGCCATGTATCCATTTGTCCTCCCAGAAGAGCCTGGCATCCGTCCCCAACCAGTGTGTAAGTTGATGCCTTGAAAAATGCCAGCACTTCTGGTGATGTCTTGATCGGTAGTTGGCTCCACGCCCGGTCGTGATCTGTTTTCTGGAGCCACAGCCACCGTGTTTGTAGGGCGAATCCGGCGAGTTTGAGGTCGCTGATCCCCAGCCCTCCCAGCTCTGTCGGCCTGCAGACGGTTGGCCATGCCACCATGCATTTTCCTTGGACCGAAGCATCCGTTCCAGCCCAGAAGAACCTCCTGCAGATGCCATCAATCTCCTTCCTTGCCCATGGTGACAAATTCTCCGCCATCATCGCATAAATCGGCACTGCACGCGGTACTGATTTGATCCATACGAGTCTCCCGCTTCTAGCCATGAGGTTGCCGTGGCATGGCGGCATCTTTCTAGCCACTCCCTCCACCACAGATTGGAAATGGGATTTCGGTATTGGCTTTGTACTCAGTAGGAGTCCCAGGTATCTGATGGGGAACTGCTGCACCTTACAGCCGAGGATGGGTACGATTTCATCGATGGAGTCCTCAAAAGGAAAAACATGCAACTAGAGTCTTATAACTGCATGCTCTGTCAACTCACCTTGGAGGAAACAGTACATCACCTGTTCTTAGAGTGCCCTTTTGCTAAAAGCTGCTGGAACATGTTTAACATTACATTCAGCAAGGATTCCGATTTCCCAGAAGCTTTGTTAGAAATAAGGGCACAAGTTCACAGTCATTTTTTCATGATCTTAACAATCCAGTGCTGGGCAATCTCGACAGCTAGAAATGATCTCATTTTCATGTGCGCACAGACCTCAGTCAATGCACTGAAGGAATTTTTTTTACCGAGAACTAAATCTTCTGACAGCAAGAGCAAAAAGCAAAAAGCAAGGACGCAAGCACTTTTGATTTATGGATCCAAAATTTATTGTAATTTCTGTTCTTCTTCTTATTTTCTTTATGTCTTTCTTTGTCTCTTAATTTTGTGTGTTGTACTTTTTTTTACATCTGTTTTTAAATAAATTTCCAGCTGGGGTGCAAACCCCTCTAGTTTGATAAAAAAAAATCGGTGGCATCCAAAAAGTAGCGAATAACTCGCAAACTTGCTACTGAATAAAACAAATGTGTTTTCTGAAAAAAAAATACAATAGATGTGATTTCTCATAAAGCTAGCAGAGGTACATGCTTGCAGCTCACTTACATACTACTTCGTTTTTGGAGTATAAATTCACTCGTTTTTGACATATGTGATACAGGAAGCTTGGGAGAGAGAAACCCAGGAAGTTATAAAAGTTTCCGCTGCTTACTCTGTGCTTCACTGTTGTTTTAAGCATTCTTTAATTAGGTATAAAGGCATTCCTTAATTCAATGTCGTCTCTGCCTACAACAAGAAATTATTATATTTGGAAGCAAGAGAAATTTTATTGTTGTATTTACGTATATGTATGTAGAAGTAGAAATACTATGTTAAAAACTGAAAACCCCGCTACAAGCACACAACGCATACAGAAGATGTTATCATGTTCGAAAAGCTCGACGCATGGCGACTGTCGGACCGACGATGACGACATCAATTCTGAGCAGCACCAGCACGATCGACTGGCTCGTCGCCCCATCTGGACGCGCAGAAGGTGATGACGTACTCTGCGCGTATGTTGCAATAGTTTATACATATATGTTTTAAATGTTTCATCTGTTTTAAATGTATGTTGAAATTGTTTTAATTGGATGTTGTAAAATTAGATCGGGATGCTGCATATATATGCACGTGTTTCATGTGTTTTTCATACGTATGTTGGTGTTTCATCTTGATGTTTGCAATGACTACATACAAATTTTTAAGTTTTTTCTGGTGTTTTGCAAGTGTTTCAGACGTATGTTGCAAATGTTTCAACTGTTTTAGACGTATGTTGCAAGTGTTTTATCTGGATGTTATAAAAGTAGCACGTGAGAAGTGGAGGGCGGCGTGAGCAGTCCCCACGCGCGGGCATCATCCGGGCGGTGCAGGCTCTGCGTGGGCGCGCGAAATATAGGCTCGAGCGGGGGCGTGCTGGTTGGAGCGCGGCTAGCACAGCCGAATTATTATAGTCGGAAGCATGAGAAATTTTATTGTTGTATTTACGTATATGTATGTAGAAATACTATGTGAAAACCCCGCCAGAAGCACATAACGCATACAGAAGATGTGCGAAAAGGTCGACGCATGGCGACCGTCGGACCGACGATTGACGACATCAAATCTGAGCAGCACCAGCACGATCACCGGGCTCGTCGCCCCATCTGGACGGGCAGAAGGTGATGACGTACTCCTGGGCGTAGCACCCGCTCGCCGTTGCGGCGGTGGTGTCGTACGCGTAGCTGTAGTATGACGGGCAGGCGTCCTTGAAGAGGCGCGAGTAGACGGTGCCTCGGCACGTCGCCGGCGTCGCGTACGCGCCGCGGCAGCAGAAGGCGTCGAGCCCGAACGCGAGGCACGCGCTCTTGCACGCCACCACCGTCTTGCCGCCGCCGCTGCCGGTAGCGGTCACCTGCAGCTCCGGCGGGCACACCGCGTTCACGTTCTTGGCGCAGCCGGCGATGGCGCACTTGTTCGGGTCGGCGCCGCCCGTGCCGGGCTTGGCGGAGACGGCCACGGGGAGGTTGTACCCGTCCACCAGGCTCACGTCGTAGGAGCTCCCCTTGGCGGGGTCCTCGTGCAGGCTCACCTCGACGAGCGTGGCGGGCGGGGTGCCCACGGACCCGTTGCAGGCGAGCCGGCCCTCGCAGTCGCCGGTGAGGCAGCCCGCGGCGCCCATGCCGTTCGCGGTGAAGTTGCACCCGGTGCGGGCCCAGAAGCGGCCGTTCCAGGTGGCCGGCGCGACGACGCGCCTCGACTTGCCCGGAGGGACGTAGAAGCCGCCGCCCGCGAGCACCGGGTGGCCGGTGTTGGGGGCGGACGCCGGCCACACCGGGAACGGGCATTTGTTCGCCACGTGGAAGACGATGGCGTCGGCCAGCACCATGGGTCCTGCAGCCACAAAACTAACGAGAGCCATGAGCGCACAGGAGAGGAGCGGATGACGAGCGGCACCGGAGGTCGTCCACGCCGAGTAGTGATCCGCCATCTCTTAGCCTCGGTCGTCTTGATGTTGCTGCGGGGAAGCCCGCGAGATATGACGACGACGGGGCGGAGATTTATACGTGAAGAGTGCCAAACAGGCTTCTTTTCTTTGTCTTAACGAAGGCCCAAGCTTTAGGCTTAGGATGGGCTTTGTCAGTGTGACTTGCATCGCAATGGAAGCAAAGGCAGCCATGATTGGAGAAAGAGAACGGTGGAGTCAGGTGATGAGGCCGGCCATCAGGCGGCCACAGATTAACGACACGCGTTCAATAAAGTACAACATGGTTCAGGAACTGTCAGCGCTTTTTGTTACCACAGTTGTCGGGCCGAGAACCGGAAGCCTGCAGGCTGTTGGCCAGTTCGAGAGCCACTGTCACAAGTGAAATTTTCGTATTTTAGTCTCTTTTGAAAACAATTTTTAGAAAAATACCAACGCCAAAACAATTTCTAAAAATAGACCATTTTTAGGCGTCTTAGCACATGACGCCGAGATATGAGGCTCGGCGTCGTGTCACTCCACGCCGAGGTACTGCCACGTCACGGGAGACCGGGGTCGTCGTCGACACGTTGGCGCGTGGGTCCGAGACGTCGGCGTCGTGTCAGCCGACGCCAAGTGCCCAACATCGGCGCGGTCGGACTGAGCGCCGAGCTCTGGCCCCATCCGGAGCGCGGCCCAGGCGGCCCAACAAAGAACGGTGGTCCAGAAGCTCGGCGTTGGGTCACTTAACGCCGAGACTCCAGACCTCGCGCGCGGCCCGACTCAACGCCGAGGTCTGCACCCTTTAGGCCACGCCGAGGCCCCTTCTTCTTCTTCCCTCCCCTCCTCCATTCCCCCACGGCTCCCAAATCCCCCACGGCCCCCACGAAACTCTAACCTCCAAAATCGACCCCCGGTGCCCGGATCTCGTCTCCCGAAGCTTCCTCGAGGTAATGGTCCCTCCCCTCCTCCATTCTATCCGCGTAGATGTGCTTACATTGTCCCTAATCATTTGGAATCATGGTTGTTTGGTGATGTGGTATATTTGTGTTTGCATTTGCAAAATGTATGGCTTAGGATGATTGAGTGCATTGTTGTTTAACTGTTATATGTGATGAACATGTTAGGTTAGTTTGGTTTCTAGTTATTTTGGTCATTAGGGTTATTTGTTTATTGTAGGTGTCATTAGGGTTAGTTATTTGTTGGTCATTAGGGTTACTATGTATTTTATTAATTTGTTGGTCATTACATTTCAATTTGTTATGACCAAGGCGTTTTCTTCGTAACGTTAGGATGCCAAGGCGTGGTAAAGCTCGTATTCCAAGGTAATCCCAATGTTTATTCATTATCTATGCAACAAATAGAAAACCCTAGGTTTAGGTTTGGTTCTCCGTTAATATGACTAAATTCTTTCAATTGTAGCTATGGTCGCCAGAGGGCAAATCCGTACGACCTAAAGCCTCTCCCTGAAGGTGTTCCTCGACCAATGTGCTTTTGTGGTGATCCTTGCAAGGTAGACATCTCTGAAGATGAGGAAACATATAGGCAGAGGTACTGGATGTGTCCCAATTATGCATGGGAACCTACAAAGCAACAACGCCGTGCATCGTTTGTGAGGAATTTATATTTTGTTAATTAATTTTCTTGTGATATTAAGTATTGCTTATTTATTTGTTTTGTAACAATTTGTTTTTCTTGCAGACCGTTCCACCACTGTGTGACTTTGAGCAGTGGATTGACACTGAGATCAAGGAGTCGGACAAGCAGCGTCTAGAAGGCCTGAAGGAGTGGGATGCGGAGGTTAAGGAGAGGTTTGAGCAGAGATGCAGACTAGAGGCTATAGAAAAGGAGCATAAGGAAGAGGAGGAAAGGAGGCGTGTTGCTGCATACCGGGCGGAGAGGGAGAAGAAGATTGAGCGTGCGCGCCGAGCGAAGGCAGCGATGGAGGAGAATCCCGATGCCGAGAGGAAGGGAAAGTGGCCTCGTTGCACTCAGTAGGTATTTGGTTCATTCACGAGCGATGTCGTGTAGCCCTAGACTTTTTTTACTATGTTGTAATGCACTCTGCTTTTATTTCAGATGAACTTATTCCCTGGACTTTTTTTATTATGTTGTAATGCACTATGATTTTATTTCAGATGGTCTTATGCCATGTACTTCGTTAACTATCCGAAGACTGTAGTGGTACTGTTTGTATCACTGAAAAGACTACTTGTGTTGTTGCAGTCACTGAAAGGGCTACAAGTACTGTTGCAGTCACTGAAAGGGCTACTAGTCTATTTGAAAACTCACTGAAAAGCCTAGATTCGTTTACTGTTGTATCTGTATACGCAATGAATTAATATCAGAGTGATGTACTACATTTAGATGAAGTGACAAAACACAGGTGTAGCCTTTTCAGATGAAATGACCAGTCATGGTTGTAGGCTTTTCAGATGAAGCATCTAGCCTTTTCAGATTTAATAAATGAGTATGCACACATGTAGGCTTTTCAGATGAAGCATCTAGCCTTTTCAGATGAAATGTCACGTAGCATTCATGGTGAACCTGCCTTCATCTCTATATATAGTGCTCCATGTCTTGCTCCACATCCACACAACTTGTTTTCTGGTTTAGTTTTAGCAAATGTCGAGCGGAGGTTCCTCGAGTGGAAAGGGTTTAGGTGGAGGGAGAGGAAAGGGGGTGAGGAAGGGACCTCCGATTGTGTGGGAGGGTTCTCTGGGTCCTGATTCTTTTGAAGAAGCAATAGAGGAATTTCCTTTGGAGAGGAAGAGTGACTTCACCCGTGAGAGACCTCTTAGATCATACGATAAGCGCATTGAAGATTGGCCAAAATGCCGCCACGGTTTGGATTGCGTTGTGCAGATGTACAACGACTGTGACGGTGGAGGCCGTCGTTTCTTCAGATGCCCGCGAGGATTTGTATTGCCTTTGAACTCTCTCCTTTTTTAGATTTGCATGTAGTTTCTAGTAGTACTTATTGGTAGATGGGTTTTCAGGATTCAAGCTGTCCAGATAACTGTGGCTTCACTAGATGGGTCGACCCTCCTCCTATCTATCCCCATCAATAGTACATCACATATCTACAGGGACGCATCTTTGACCTAGAGTATGGCCCTGGAAGTGGTAACAGGGACAAGTCGGACGACGACAACAGCAATGATGCAGAGGAGGCACTATGCAATAATCCGTACTACGAGTGCACGAACCATAAGAAGGACGGACCTCCTTCTCCACCGCCACCGCCACCGCCACCACCACCGCCTCCGTCAACTGGAGGATACTATGGGGAAGGCGCAACTCAGTTCAATATGTGGGAGCATTATTAGGACCAACATTTGTTAGTCAATCCGAATGTGGAATGCTTGTATGAGTTGTTCTTTTCAATCTCGTAAGGCATGCTAGGTTTAGTTTGCAACATGCCATTGTTAGTTTTTATGTGAGTGTGTTCCCTTTGTAATGTCTGTATCACTTGTTTTTTTCAATCCCCTAAGGCATGCTAGGTTTAGTTTGCGACATGCCATTGTTACTTTTGATGTGAGTGTAATCGTTGTGCCTCCGCTATTTCATAAATTGCAGTTTACCTACCTCTAAGTTTCATGTACTATGGTTGATTCCCAAACTGAAAAAAAGATTTGAGTCTCTCTAAAAATAGGGGATTGAAATCGAACCAACAATCGGTTTTTCCTGCAGGAACAAATATACAAACATAAATATAACTTGTCTACTCTTATTAGTATAACTCGTGTTAGTCGAAGAGGAATCGTTGAGAAAGATTTTTCATTTGAATCATGCAAATAGGATTGCAACATATACCAAATGGTTTGGGTCGGCGTTTACGTGTTGAGCTGAGGCTCGGCGTTGAGTCGGCCCACGCCGACCCTAGGGTTTGGCGGCCGTGTGTGAGGTGGGCTGAGGCTCGGAGTTGAGTCGGCCCACGCCGACCCTAGGGTTTGGCGGCCGTGTGGTGGGCTGAGGCTCGGCGTTGAGTCATCCCACGCCGACCCTAGGGTTTGGCTCGGCCTTCTGCGAGTTGGGCTGAGGCTAGGCGTCGAGGCGGCCCACGCCAACCCTAGGGTTTGGCAACGGCCGTGGCCCGGTTTGGGCCGAACCTCGGCGCTTAGTCGTAACACGCCGAGCTTGGGCACCTCGGCGCTTCGATGCAAGGGTTTCCAGTAAGTACCAGGGGTCGGCGTGAAATGACTAAACGCCAAGCTTGGGCACCTCGGCGCTTTGATGAAATGCTTTCCAGTACGTACCAGGGGTCGGCGTCAAATGACTAAACGCCGAGCCCCTGGGTTCACTAATATATCATCTCTTCTTTGCGTGCTTCGTCCCCTTTGCGTCCCCTTCGCTAGCTCCCCGACTCTCCTAACATGTCACCGTGGATCCAACAGAGGTTGATCGTAACATGGAGGATGGGGATGATGACACCCCTTCTTCCTTGTGAGTTGCGACGGAGGCCCTTAATAGCTGGAAACATGAAACATGGCGACGTTCCACACATTCACATAACACATGACCACACCGACAGACACATTCATTCAACATCCGTACATACAAAAGGTCCAACACATTAAGCATCCAACATAGTCCAACACATTCAACATCCAACATAGTCCATACATATGCTTCATCAATCAACAAACATAGTCCAAACATAGTACAAGGTCCAATGCATACATAGTCCATGCACAAAATAAAGCATATGAAGTCTTTGGATCTTTTATCGCTCCTTGTACCTTAACGTGGACGGGGAGCGTAACGCTTTCCCCTCCCAAATAGATAGGTACCTAGAGTGTACCTGTCCATTGGTCTGAGCGTCCTATGTGGACGTCCAGAACCGGAGGGGCCTTGAGTTCCTTGGGGTGCATCTCCAAGCTGGGACATGCCAATCTCATCATACTCATGATCATACTCTCCCTATCCTTCATCAACTTCATCATCATAATGACCATGTCCTTGACCACCCTCTGCAGTAGTTGCTGCACCATGTGAAGAAGAAGTCCTGCCACCATGTGCACCATGTGAAGATGAAGTCCCTCCAACATGTGTAGTAGAAGGTCCAGCACCAAGCTGTTGTGGGACTGCCACATCCGGGGAACGTCTACATCCAAGGCGTGCAGCTACCTTTCGTAGGCGATGCATGGCACGCTGCATTTTGAAAGCACTATTAGTAAGTGGGGTTGGTCGCAAAACTATATAAAGATGTAACATCAACTGAATGAGAGAAGACTACCTAAATGTGCTGTCGTAACATGGAGGCCTCATCAGGATCGCCCACAGGAATCATCAATGCCCTTCCTTGGTCGGCCACTGTCCTCATTATCTCCATGCTCTATGCAACAAAAACAATAATTTAAGTCTCTATCACAGTAAAGACCTTAGAGATTGAAATAGTTGTATCACTTACAGCTCTAGCTAACGTAGGGGCGATCTCAACTTGCCTACCTTCTCGGGTAGCTTGGTCATATGGGTTGTTGCCCTCATCCTCGCTCGCAATGTCAGCAATGTCTTGCTCCGTCCAAGCGGGCCTCAATTGAAGCCTTGTTCGTTGACCAAACCAAACAAGGTAATCATGAAATGCCTTGTCACGATGGACGGCGTGGATGCCCATGTTGTTCTGCTCCATCAACATCCACTCATCAATGTAGCGCTGGTGCTCCAGCTGCCAGTTGGTGATCTTCTTATTTTTTTGTCTGTTGAACCTGCAAATTTTACACCAAATCGGCAATATGAAGGCCTACTCAATGATTCTTTCATGTGAAACGAACAAAATATTGTATGTTACGTACTTGTGGAGCTGCTAACCGGTGGAGAAATCATCGGGCGGAGAAGGCTGCAGCCTACCAAACTACCGTGCTACACGGTGAGGGAGATGGTACTCAACTGCATAGAAACAAATAAGGGGGGTCCTCATCGTCCAGACGTCCTCGTCTGCCATGCACAAGGCGCTCAAGTTGAGATCCGTTACTTGCCTCCGCCGATATGGGCTCCATTGAACCTGTACACAACGTCGTCATCAACTAGTCGACGCTCAATTTGTGCACATATCCTCGATTAGGGCAAAAGGGTGGGAAACTTACATGCTGTGGCAAAAGGGTGTCCAGCTCATTGGTGAAGCTGATGTACGCGTGGCGTGACACGTGGTATGTTCTGTGGGCTCGCTCGTAGAGGTGTGCCACGGTAGGGGCGACAACTGCGTCTCCTTGAGGAAACCAAGGTTGTGGGGGATCAAGCTGATGCGGTCTCCCAACTGGAAGCCTCTCCCACATCCAAATCTGCAAAAAAAGAGTGGAAACATGAATGTTAATCACTTTTGTTAAGAAAAAACATTGAATTGTAGTGGTAACTTGTACAACTTTGCTTTATTACCTGCAATAGTGTGATGCAGCCTGACATTGTAGCGTGCGCGCCTCTAGGACGGCGGCAAGCCTCGCAAAGCTGACGGTACAGGAAGGCAAGTATAGCCGAGCCCCAACTCCTATTGCCGGCATCCTCCCAGTTTAAAAGGCACGGGATGTACATCCAGGACGCCGTGTCTCCAGTGCCGTCAGGGAAGAGAACCATACCTAACATGTGGAGGACGTAGGCTCGACAGTAGTATGTCACGGTCTCAGCGTCTACGTTGGGTGGGCACTCCCGAAACTGCTGACGAAGCCACCTCAGGGACACCCCACTGCTGCGCCGTTTCTTGCCAGCCTCAACTGCCGCTAGGGGCCGTCCCAAGAAGTGCTCAACCCGCTGCTGCCATCCTTCAGACTTCGTGTCTCCTGTCACTGGGAATCCTCGGATTTTGACTCCAAGGATCATGGCAACGTCCTCGAGAGTGACCGTCATCTCCCCGCATGGTAGGTGAAAGCTGTGTGTCTCCGGACGCCACCGATCTATCAACGCCGTCAGCGCCGCTGGGTTGAAAGGTGGCGTGCCTCGACGACAAACACGAGCAACGGTAGCAAGGTTCGCCAGCTTCAGGAGGGGCATGTACCTCTCGTCGTAGACCATGGTCGTAGAGGCCTCATGTGTCATTGGCCTCAGCACATTCAAAACCTGCAAAAAAAACAAGCATGAAAAAGTATTAGTTCATGTCACTTTATAAAGAGCATGGACTATAGAGCAAAACATGAACAATGCAGTGTTTTCATACGAATTGTTGAATATACCTCTCCGTTCTCGATCCTCCGAGCCCGGTGGTGCTCATCGAACCTTGGATCAAGAAGGGGGAACCGATCCATCCTGCAACATAAGCAATGCCAAACCATTAGTAACATAAAAATAAAAAAAACAAAAGTAAACCAATGTACCATTACACAAAGCAATTCTAGTAGCTAGCTTGATGGATACCTGTTGTCTAAGTAGTTCAGGACATTTTCTCTTATTGTGGCTCGGCTTATGGCAACCAGAGCAACGGCTCTTTTGGGTGTCCTCTACAAAATGTCTCCCAACCTTACTCGTGGTTGATCTACCTTTCGTGGCTCGGTCCATGTCCATCCTGAACTGCTTCCGCCGCCTAGGTCCTCTACTCTTCCAGAGTAAACCAAGATCAGCCACATACTTGGGGCCATCATAAGTAGGCCATTGACTCTCGTCAAGAAATGGCTCGAACTGAGGATTCCAGGTGCTCATTAGGTTCCTCAAAGAGAACTCCGCGGCCATACGGGGAGGGACCTCAGGGTCAACACGTCTAAGGCGACAGGCTATAATCATGTGGGAGCAAGGCCTATGGTATATGATCGGTTTTCCACACGTACACTTGTTCTCATTGATCACTACTTTATGTTTTCGAGCACCCCGGTCTTCACCACCAATGTTAGTTCCGCCACCCTCTAGAATCTCATATCCATGGTTGATCGGATCGAAACATGAACCCGTCTGTCGTTTAGACTTTTTCTTTGAGAAAGCTAGTTCCTGAGATGCTAAAAGTGGCCAAGCTTTGCCTGCTGTCCATAGAGACCTCGCATGCTTCTTCCTCGAAACGAACCAAGAATTCAACTTGTAGAAGGTGAATGAGGCAATAGCAGTCACAGGCAGACCACGACAACCTCTTAGAAGGCTGTTGAACATCTCTGCCACGTTACTAGTCATGAAGCCCCATCTCCAACCACCCGTGTCATATGCAAGTGACCACTTATCCTTCGACGCCATCAACTCACTCAAGAATTGCCTGCCATCAACATTTGTGGCTAACTTCAGGGCATCTAACTTGTCTTTGAATAATTGAACCTCTTGCTGCCTGCAAACCTCCTCAAATAATTTGAAGTTGTCCTTTGTGTGATCACGCCTTATAAGATTCTGAGCAAGGTGTCTGGTGCACCACCGGTGATGTATTTGGCCGTAACCAGGAATCTCTTGTTCTACGGCATTCAGAATGCCAGCATGCCTATCGGATATCACACAAACATCACATCCCAGACCAATTACCACTTGTCTTACTAGCCTGAGAAACCAACACCAACTATCCGTGTCCTCCTTCCGAACAATCGCAAAGGCCAATGGCACAAGCTGGTCCTCTGCATCTGTCCCAATACAAATAAGCATTGTGCCTTCAAATTTCCCTGTAAGAAAGGTCCCGTCAATTGAGACGACGGGCCTGCAATGCTTGAATGCTTCGATGCTCTGCCCGAACGCCCAAAACGCCCTTCCAAATACCTGGCTACCATTCCTTGTTTCACCCTCCTTAGGTAAATACTCGAAGTGCATCCCAGGATTTACGGCCCTCATTGCGTTCAACATTACAGGGAGGCGCTCATAAGCTTCTTCCCAATTTCCAAATATTATTTCCAGTGCACGCTGCTTTGCCCTCCATGCTTTCCCATACTTGACATAGTAATTATACCGTTGGAAGATGATCTCAACCAACGCAGACACCGTAATGGTTGGCATATGCTTCACCACGGGGCATAATTGCCTTGCAATGAACCTAGAATTGAGCTGCAGATGGTTCTCTTCTGCCTCAGCAGTGGCACAAACATGTGGTTGCTTCACTGAGGTAATCTTCCATTTGCCTGCCTTCGTCTTCCTAGCACATACTCTCCAACCACATTGTTGTTCTTCACAAACAACAGTGTACCTCTTCTCCTTGAATGAATTGATGACCCTAAAAGGTCGGTTGTGTACAATGGAGTACTCTTCCAACCATGATTTCAACTCATCCATGGTAGCAAACAATATGCCCTTCCATATGATGAGGCAACCGCTAACATCAGGCACAGTTGTATCACTTGGCCCACCATCAGCTACTGCCCTATGACCATGGCTAAGGTCCTCGAAATCACCAACTAGTGGATCTCTCCAAGGCAAGACCCTAGACAATATCTCTATTTCCCTTAAATTCAGACGACCAACAGGGCGATCGTCATCAGAGTCTTCGGCTATCTCCTCTATGAAGGACTCATCATCTCCAGCTATCTCCATGTCAAAACGGTTCGTAGCCCTAGCATCACCAAAGTCTTCTTCACTACTAAGATCATCTTCGCCGCTAAGCTCATCCTCAATAGAAAAGTCTCCGCTAGCGTCGTCCAAACCTTCTTCTGCATCAACAATTACATAATCATCATCCTCTTCATCACTATCATGATTGCCCTCACCATCGGCAACCGGATTCTCTTCCTCATCTCCACCGTAGCCTAGTTGTGTGACAAGTATTTCTTCTTCAGGCAAAGGACCATAACCTATGTGAGCGGGGGAAGATGGCCATGCTTCGAAGTTATCATTTCCTAAGCCGGACTCCTTACTTACTACTAAATCCTAAGATCGTACTTCTGAGGCCAATACAACTGCCTTATAATCATTCCATTCAGACTCGTTTGTAATTTTGAGCAACCGCTTGATCCGAGGACTCTTCGACGACCCAACATCTATGACACCTTCAAACTGAACATGCACGTCTCCTTCATTCTAGCCTAACTTAACCTTCACTCGCTCCACTAACTGGGTCAAAGATGGTGTTTCAGAAAAAATCAACAACTCCTCACACATGTCCAGAAATTCCAAACTATCATCTCTTGTCCTAACAATACGGCCTCCATGATGCAACCTCACTAATTTATCCATCTACAGCCATCACACAACAAGTAGTGTAACATATGAATATATTTCAATCCAATAAGTAGAAACTAAAATATATCATTTCATCATTTTTCAACCCCAACAACATAATCATTTCTAGTCATAACAAATTGAAATGTAATGACCAACAAATTAATAAAATACATAGTAACCCTAATGACCAACAAATAACTAACCCTAATGACACCTACAATAAACAAATAACCCTAATGACCAAAATAACTAGAAACCAAACTAACCTAACATGTTCATCACATATAACAGTTAAACAACAATGCACTCAATCATCCTAAGCCATACATTTTGCAAATGCAAACACAAATATACCAAATCACCAAACAACCATGATTCCAAATGATTAGGGACAATGTAAGCACATCTACGCGGATAGAATGGAGGAGGGGAGGGACCATTACCTCGAGGAACCTTCGGGAGCCGAGATCGTGGCACCGGGGGTCGATTTTGGGGGTTAGGGTTTGGTGGCGGCGCGGGGGAGAAGAGAAAGAGAGGGAGGCCGGTGGTTTCAGAATGAAGGGAGGAAGAAGAAGGGGCCTCGGCGCGGCCTAAAGGGTCCATGCCTCGGCGTTGAGTCGGGTCACGCCGTGGTCTGGAGGCTCGGCGTTAAGTGACCCAACGCCGAGCTTCTGGGCCACCGTTCTTTGTTGGGCCGCGCTCTGGATGGGGCCAGAGCTCGGCGCTCAGTCCGACCGTGCTGATGTTGGGTACTTGGCGTCGGCTGACACGACGCTGACGTCTCGGACCCACGTGCCAACGTGTCGACGACGACCCCGGTCTCCCGTGACGTGGCAGTACCTCGGCGTGGAGTGACACGACGCCGAGCCTCATATCTCTGCGTCATGTGCTAAGACGCCTAAAAATGGTCTATTTTTAGAAATTGTTTTGGCGTTGGTATTTTTCTAAAAATTGTTTTCAAAAGAGACTAAAATACGAAAATTTCACCTGTCACAACCGATTTTAAAAAGCAAAATTGAATGCAAACTAAGCCATAGCTAAAAGTATTATTCGCTAATTTGTTATGAGAGAAAAACACTATTGATTCACTGAAATAATACGGCTCATAAAACAAACAAGGACCTATGTTTATGTTAGGATCAATTTTCATATGTTTTGTGACATCATCAGCGTATAACAAAATCATATTTATTACATAATAAGCGGTAACTTTAAATACGAAAGAGACGCAAAGGTCTTACAAAAAGCACAAGCGGAACGTCTAAACTCATAGCTGAACTCCACTACATAGGAAGGTCGATTGAGGGCTTCGTCCGCCAAGCACTTCTGATGAACTTCTAAAAACTCAGCATCTTCATCGATATTCTGAGCAGCTTTTACTAAAGATTGGGGCTGTGTCGTAAGTGCAAGAAAATATGACATGCAAGGCTGATAACAAGCTAAAGCTGACACAGGATTATTGTAGGTTAGCATTTTTAATTGGCAAAATTTTATTAGAACAACCTGAATTACTAAATTACTAAAGTGAGTAAAAGAGCCCAAACCATTAATTAGATTGCATAAAGACATCATCATAAATAACCATTTTCCAACAAGATCCATTTCTAATCATGTGAGGGTCCAGGCCGCTCATAGCCTTGAACACCGCTATTATAACAGTTTGATCAAACTCTGCAGAGCTGTACAACTTTACCCCAAAGAAGTGATTCCCTTTTGCTCGGGGTAGGTAGCCTCTTGACCCACTTCCAAGGTAAGTCGGCAGGGTTTCAATACGAGACTTTTCACATTTTCTACTAGTTGTGGCAGAACCTCCTAAGAAATCAGGCCCACGTGCACCTATCGTTGTCTTAACAGACCTCTGATAGCGTACACGAGATCCCAACAACTTAACAGATCTATCGAGTGTCCTCGGGAAACCCAAATCATCCATGAATCTATTTCGAACAGGATCCCAATCACAGACATTGCAGATTACAACAGTTTATTCAAATATATACATCAGAGTGGAATATAGCGGAAGTCTTAAGATAACATAGTTTACAAACCAGTTGTTTCAAACTTACAAAACCATAGGTGCCATACAACCATAGTAGCGGGATAATATTACATTAACTTTATTTATCATACAAACTAGTGCCTTGTCCAAAGGCCATTCATCATTCCTCATCGTCATTGACTTCAAACACAGACATGCAACAGGGACCAAAACAAGCCTGCGCATGCGACTCACCTGCAACAAGGGTTAACAAACCCTGAGTACAAAAGTACTCAACAAGACTGACCCGACGTAATAGGGGGTGAAAGACTTTAAAAATGCAGGTGTTGGGGCAAGGTAAGGATGTAGCAAGATTCGAAAGTTCTTTGCCAAAAGCTTACTATTCTTCACCCTATTTTCAAGTTTTGCCCCTAAGTCCTTTTAGTTCATTATCTCAAACTAAATGTACATTTCCCATATTCCAATCCTTCTCATTCCATTCTTTTTCTCATGTTTTAGTAATTCACCAGTCCTGCATTGCTTCTGTAATGAATCGAGTCTCCATATCCGCGGAGCACCGGCAATTCAAATTGATTCAAGTCCCAGCTGGGGATTCCTTATCACACGACATATGTAGAACTTAATCTTGCATATATCAACCTCGCTACCGGATCCTCCTATACTAAGCCGTCTCCACGCCACCCGAGAGCACAGCACACCTCAAATCCGACCACATTCCAGCCACGAGGGTACACGCTACTCCCGCCATCTCTCCACTCCCAGTGCGTGGGCATTCGTCTTAGTATCGGATTAGCCGAAGTAGGCTTACCGGAGTATGTGACCAGTACTACAAAGTGTCTCGTTCATAAGATCCACAATGAGTGGCCTTTAAACGACATAGTCAGCAACATTACCCAATATTCAAGATAAGTCACCGACTAGTCTCTAGTTCATTCTATCTTCTTTCTTTCTTTGGCCAGTATGCCATCTTTGATTGTATCAAAACTTTTACCTTGAAAGCCTACTATAAAGCATACTAAGCATTCTACGCCTTTGTAAATGAAATCATCTTCAAGGATGGTAAACAATTAACAAGGTAGGCAATGCATCAAGTAGGTAACATTTGAATAAATCAACTTAATGCAATAGGTAACATAGGTGATAAACTTTTCAAAGTAAACAAGGTAAGGGTTTAATGCATAAACCGGGGATTCTTCCACAACTTGCTCAACTAGAATCGTTTCACTCTTGGATTCTACACGAAATAATAACATATGCTTCAACATGATGATAATGTAAACATGATGCTTTCATGGTGCATGAAATATAATAACACCTCGAATACGACTTTCCTTCACGGTACAGTTGCAAACCAACAAGACCAATTTGCAATTCTACCATCAAGGACCACACAAGTGACTTAACCAAATTGATCTTGAAATCATACTGGTCACAAAACATGACCAAAACAAGATCAAACCCTAAACTAACACTTAGGGTTTGCTTTCATCCATTTTTGAATTAATTTGGAAATAAGCCCAAAAATGAACTTGTTCCAAATGATCTCAAAATTTTATGTAAGCTTCCTCATGACAAGTTAGTGTACCAAAACAAATTTCATAAATTTTTGAAGTTATACAGTGGCCTACAAAAATCATGAAAATCACATTTATCAATTAATTAACTGAATTTTTGAATATTAAACATTTATTCAAATTTCAAGTTTCATATTTTTAAACCATACTAGAACATGTACAGAAGCTACACACAAATTTTCAGAATTTTTGGAGCTATAATGATTTTCTTATAAATTTTCAAAGTTACTACACTATTTAAAATTCAGAAATAACCAAATCTCACTATTCTCTCTCTCTCTCACTGACAGCCAGGCCACGCTCGTCAGTGACACAGAACAAGGATACGACGACGCTGCCATCACCGGTCGGCCAAAACGCGCCGACGACGACGCTCCGGCGAGGCAGACTGCACCTGCATGATCTACACCACCCCACGAACCCATCCTAGTCCTCAGAACGGCAACATGCACACCGGAGGAAGCTCCACGCTGGCCATAGTGGCGTGGGCACGACGGCGCACGGCGTAACCCCGGCAACGATGCAGTAGAGGCTAAAGCGAAGCAAGCATCACGCTCAGGAGCTCACCACGATCACGTCGGTGTGTTTGGTGAAGACGGAGACGGGCTGGAACGTCCTGGCCACAGCGAGGTCGATGGTGGCGGAGCTCCGGCCGGTCTCGGGGAAGAACACGTTGCGCCGGGCGATTCTGGCCAACACAAGCGACGCGAACAAGCCGAAGAGGAGCACAAGGTCGAGGCGATCGCGTTGGTGTAGCTGGGCATGACGGACGCGGTTTAATGGTGGCTACGGTGAGCGGTGGAGCTGTTCGGTGGCGGAGCAGAGCAGAGGGGAAAACGGAGAGCGACGACGGCGGTGTTCCTATTTATAGCCGGGAAGAACACGACCGGCGTCGACAGCTCACGCACGAGCTCGCCACGGAGCTTGCTGCGTGTCAACGCGCGAGAAAGCGGCGCAAAATGATCGGCGGCAACAGCTGCGTGGCGCCGGTGGCAAGCAGGGAGGTGGCGTTCGGCTGGTTTTGATTTTTGAAGTATTTACAGAATTGCCACTGTGTTAATTTTGCAAATTACTCACAAATTTTCTAAAGAAGTTGAAAATCTCCAAAAATGAAAGTTGCTCAACTTTTCAAACTCTACAACTTTGCTTCAAGGAATATTTTCAAATTTTGTCTCCATTTTGAAACTTGAATTTGGGGTGCATTTGAGCATTTGAATCATTTCAAAATTACTCCAAATTTTATATGTAAACTTGAAAAACTTTAAATACCAAAGTTGATCCTTATAAAATAGTCTTCAACTTTGCTTTTTGTCACAACCCCAAATTCCAAATGGATTTTGAATTAGACAAAAGGGGCAAAAAGGACTTTTATGATTTGAATTTGAATTCAAATTTGATTTGTTTACCTTTTTACTTTAACTTTGATTCTTGACCAGTAACATGGCCCATTAGGGTTATTTGAGTCAAATGACACATGGCCTCACATGATCATATGAAATTTGACCCTTGTGGCCATGATCTTTATTTAGAGTTTGAATCACATCACACATAAAATAACAACTTATGAAATAAAGCTTATTTAGTGAATGCATTCAAAATTTTCTACTTTATGAATGCTTTGCAATGCATATGATGACATGTCAAGTTTTAGTGCTAGGTCAAAACACCAGAGGTGTTACACTAGTAGGCAACAACCCGCTGATGCTAATGCTGATTCGTTGTGAGAGAAAAATATTATTCCATGGCTAAAAAGTAGTGCTAATAAGTACAAGCGAACATGGTGCTAGGTGCATGGTTAGTCATATCCGTAGGTAGCCCAAGTAATAGACCCAAAGCCTCCGAAGCGCGAGACCCAAACTATCATACTTAATAACTAGACCCCCTTTTGTGCCTACCTACCCGGTAAGATGTCACACTACTAGTAGAAGGTCTGCTACTACGCTAAGTCAGAGCCATATAGCTTGGGGTTGCACGGTAAATCTTGGTCATGGCTTGGGACTTAGCATTTTGAATAAACTAATTTTGTTTATTATATATGGTTTAGCAAGACATGGGATTGGATTACCACCACCTAAAACGCATAAAGGGAACATTACTTTATTTATTAACATTGTCTATGACAGCAACCATCATAGTGACCATTTGATTTTATTTTGTCTATACAAAATTAAATTGGCACTTTTTTGACCATGCTGCCTCTCGAGCAAGACGGAGAGGCTAGTTTGCACTTCTGCGAGAGGGATGCACATACACCTAGACACAGGACATGATATGCAGAGCTTTCTTTTTTGTTTATCAATTGATTATGACATAATCCATTGACACAGATCATGGCCGGGCAACATGCAGATGTCGATTGGTTTTGCATGGTAGCCGGTGATCTTGGCAGGGGTGTAGCATGCTTTTTCGTGGGCGCCATTTAATTAAATGCAAGATTGATTTGGCCTACTAGTCTATCCTCTGTCACTAGCGGGCAGTAACGAACTAACAAGCTTTTTCCTTTTTATATGCAGGCAGCTACCATGAAACTTCCTTTGTTTTGATTGCACTAGAATTTATATAGTGCAGCAGATAGATGAGACAAGTGTTGATGACCCATGCAACGCTAACTAAATTAGCAACAACGACATGAATGAATATATGCAGTGCATGATCACTTTTTCTTTTGACGTCATGCACCATTTTTTTTTTTGATTTCGAGAGTGCTTAGTGCTGAATAATTAGACAATTTTCTGATTAATTTCCAGATTAATAGCAGAATACAAATCATGACAATTTCATAAACTAGTATGCAGATCTCTAACATACTAGTTAAATCAGGCAACATTAATAGCAATATAGCTAAGATCATCATGATCAACACAGTAAATGAACGACAATAATAGATTGGTCACGTGGTGTGTACCTTTTGTTTGCAGAAGAAAATGGTGTCGCTGGTGAAGATGATGTAGAGGGAGACGGTGCTGGTGGTGGTACTAAGTCGTCGATGAGTAGTGAAGGAAGAGCTCGGAGCAGTTGACGACAAATACGCCGGGACGTAGCGCCGCCTAACTTGGATGGAAGATGACCCGTCATGAAAGTCAGGAGCAGTTGCGCGACAAGCGCTTCCTAAAAACCTTATTCGTCCTCTCCCGATGCAGGATCACAAGGACGAGGGTTCCGGAGACCTGCTCTCCAGAACGTCGGTGCACGCAGACGCCGGGATGGAGAGACTACGGTGGCAGCGCAACAGCTAGAAGAGGAAAATACTAATTTACTACGTTTGAATTTTCCAAACTAGAACTCCCAATAGTAGTTTTTGGTGTGTCTTTTCCCAAGAGGATTGGTACATATATATAGGGATGAGAACCCCCTATCTCCACATCAACTAGCAATATGATACTAATTGATGATGTGCCTCCCACCTCTACTCATGGGCTTAAACATTAAAGCCCATTAGGGAACACAAGTATTGGGCCTTTGAGATTTATTAGAATTTCTTCATATGGATTTAGGGGAACTATCCATATAAATTCTAACAATCTCCCACCAGATCTCAACTGCCTAGTATAGATATTTTCATTCTCCCACTATTGTTTATATACTAGTGTTTCAGCAGAGACTGTTAAGTTGAACATCCGCCTAGAGCTTTAAGTTACACCCATCCACAACTTGAACAATAGACTATGCCTTGAATTGCAAGTTTTGTGCGAATGAGTTTTACTCAAAGTCAAACTAGTACCTGGCTGCCAGTAGCCTTCTCCGTGGGTGGAGCATATATGTCGTACTCCCTGGTCTCTTCATGAGCTTACTAGAGATCACCCAAGTCTCATAGACTGCGACATTATATAGTCGGGCTCATATAGGTATGTTCTTTCAAGAATGCTCTGTAGGACAGCATCTTCGCTTGTTAAAGCCAATAGAACACATTAAGACATTGGCGAGCCTACCATACAGTGCCTCATTACTTTGAGAGTATTGCATCTTCACATAGATAGGGTTATAGTTTACTCTCCTCAGTTTACCAATAGCTTGTTCTTCCTAGATCCTTAGTCACGGGATCTCCGATCAAAAAGGTTGGGTTACTACTACTATAAATTCATGTGGGTCTCATACCCATCTCCCTTGATGCAATTTCTATCACATTCTATGACAGACCTTTGTAAAGGGATCTACCAGGTTTTTGTTTGTTTTCGCATAGGCCACAGCTATTACTCTGGAGTTTCTCAACTTTCTGACAATCTTCAAACGTCTTTTAACGTGTCTTGTTGACTTCGCATTATCCTTAGCACTGTTCACTTTAGTAATCATAGTTTGATTATCATAATTCATAAGGATAGCTGGTATTGTTTTTTCAACCACCGACAAGTCTAACAAGAGCTCACGCAGCCATTCTGCCTCTATAGAAGCTGTATCTAAAGCAGTAAGTTCTGCTTCCATGGTTGATTTTTTCAAAATAGTCTGTTTGCATGACCTCCATGACACCGCGCCACCTCCAAGAGTAAACACATACCCACTAGTGGCATAGATTTGGTCAATATCAGATATCCAGTTCGAATCACTATATCCCTCAAGCACAGCTGGGTGCCCAGAATAGTGAATCCCAAAACTCATTGTACCTTTAAGATAACGCAAGACCCTTGCAAGTGCACGCCAATGATCATTACCTGGGTTGGACGTGTACCTACTCAACTTACTTACAGCAAAAGAAATATTTGGTCTTGTTATGCTAGCTAAATACATGAGTGAACCAATGATCTAAGAGTATCTCAAATGGTCTCTACCTATCTTTTTGTTCTTTCTCAAAGTCACGCTAGGATCATAAGGTGTTGGAGAAGGCTTGCTATCCATAAAGCCAAACCAGCTCAAGACCTTCTCAACATAGTGAGATTGCAACAAAGTAATCCCACTCTCATTCTTAATCAGCTTAATATTTAGAATCACATTAGCTTCTCCTAGATCTTTCATGTCAAAGCTCTTAGACAAAAAATACTTGACCTCATTAATTGCATCAATGTTCGTGCCAAAGATTAGAATATCATCGACATATAAGCACAATATAATAGAATTGCCCCCACCATTTCGATAGTACACACACCTATCGACCTCAATTACGGTAAAGCCCGCACTCGTTAAAGTTGTGTCAAACTTCTCATGCCATTGTTTAGGCGCTTGTTTCAAGCCATACAAAGATTTCAGTAACTTGCACACCTTGCGCTCTTCACCTTATACTACAAACCCATCAGGCCGATCCATATAAATTTCCTCATCCAACTCTCCATTAAGGAAAGTTGTCTTCACATCTATTTGATGAATGAGAAGACCATATGAGGCTGCTAGGGAATGTAGCACTTGAATAGTGGTCATTCTAGCAATAGGTGAATAAGTATCAAAGAAATCCTCACCTTCCTTCTGTGTATAACCCTTGGCCACAAGCCGAGCCTTGTACTTGTCAATAGTATCATCAGGTCTAAGCTTCTTCTTGAACACCCACTTACAGCCCATAGGTTTACAACCAAATGACAACTCAGATAATCCCCAAGTTCCATTAGAAAGAATCGAGTCCATCTCACTACGAACAGCTTCTTTCTAATCATCTGTGTCTAGAGATGCATATGTTTCTGCAATAGAGGTGGGAGTATCGTCCATAAGGTACACAATGAAATCATCACCAAAAGATTTTGCAATCCTTTGTCTCTTGTTCCTTGCAGGAACTTTGTTGTCATCCTTCTCAAGGACTTCTTCAAGTGGTTGTTCAAATGACTCCATAGGAGACTCAATAGGTGTAGTAAATTAGGAGCTATCTCAGAAGAAAATCTAGCATTGGTATGCATATCTTTCATAGGAAATATGTTCTCAAAAAACATAGCATCATGAGATTCCATAATTGTATCAACATGCATATCAGGAACTTTAGATTCTACTACTAAAAACCTATAGGCAATGCTCTGATGAGCATATCCTAGAAAGACACAGTCTATAGTCTTTGGTCCAAGTTTATGCTTCTTAGAAATTGGTATTGTGACCTTCGCCAAGCATCCCCACATGCGCAAGTATGAAAGTGATGGTTTCCTCCCAACCCAATTCTCATATTGGGTTGTCTCTTTATTTCTATTTGGAATTCTATTCAGGACATGACTTGTAGTCAATAAAGCCTCCCCCACCATGCCTTAGATAAACCTATAGTGTTTAACATGGCATTCACCAAGTCAGTTAGCATGCAGTTCTTCCTCTCGGCAACCCTGTTTGATTTGGGCAAATAGGGAGGCGTCCTCTCATGAATAATACCATGTTCCTATAGAATTCATCAAATAATCTAGAAAAATATTCACCACCACAATCTGACCTTAGATGCTTAATCTTTCTCTCTAGTTGATTCTCAACTTCAGCCTTATAGAGTTTAAAGTAGTCTAGCGTTTCATCTTTAGTTTTTAGCAAGTAAACATAGCAAAATCTAGTTGCATCATCAATTAAAGTCATGAAATTTCTCTTTCCACCTTTTGTCAACACACTATTCATCTCACATAGATTAGAATGTATGAGTTCTAGAGGTGCCAAGTTTCTCTCCTTCACTGCCTTGTGAGGCTTTTGAGGTTGTTTTGATTGCACACAACTATAGCACTTAGAATCTTTGGCAATAGTGAAATATGGAATTAAACTCATGCTAGACAAACGTGACATCAACCCAAAATTGACATGGCATAAACGAGAATGCCAAACACTTGAAATATCATTAATTGTGCCACAAATGTGATTCACTAACTTATTACAAAAATCTACCAAAGATAGGCAGAATAAGCCTCCGCAATCATAGCCTTTACCAATAAATTGTCCATGCTTAGACATTACTACTTTATTGGACTCTAACACTACCTTAAACCCATCTCTCAAAAGAAGGGAGACACTAACTAGGTTCTTCCGTATAGTAGGGACATGCTGCACGTTCCTCAGCTGCACGATCTTTCCCGAAGTAAACTTCAGATCCACCGTGCCAACACCACGAACAGAAGCATGCGACCCATTTCCCATTAGGACAGAGACACCTTGGAGCCCCTAATAAGAAGAAAACATAGAGATGTTAGCACACACATGAATATTAGCACCTGTATCAACCCACCAACTTGGAGATTGAAACATTGATAGTATAGTAGGAAGATTACCATACCAATCATTAGCATTGCTAGTAGTCATAAGATTGACATTATTCTTTTTCCCTTTGCGGTTCGCTTGCTCTGGACACTCTTTGGAAAAGTGGCCAAGCTCTCCACAAGTGAAGCAAGGCAACTCTACTTTATCTTTGTTCTTCTTCTTGAAGGTAGTAGTAGACTTGACATTGAAAGGATTATTCTTTCCTTTGTTCCTACCATGTGGGTTTCTCTAGACAAATTGGCACTCGAATGCCCCTCGTTCCCCTTCTCAATGTTGTCCTTAGCCCGAGCCTTCTCCTCAACATCAAGAGATGCTATCAGGTTTTCAACTGATATTTTATATCTCTTATGTTTAAGGCTTGTGACGAAGCCCCTCCATGAAGGAGGCAACTTAGCAATAATGCACTCGGCCACAAATTCATCGGGTATGGAACACTTAAGGAGTTCAAGTTCCTTAGTCAGACACTAAACCTCATGAGCTTGTTCGACTACAGATCGATTAGCAACCATCTTATAGTCATGAAAGCTCTCCATGATGTACAACTCACTGCCAGCATCTGATGCACCATAAGTAGCATTCAGATGATCCCACAATGTCTTTGCATCTTTTATGTGCAGAGTTGAATCAAATAGATGATCAGAAAGTACATTCTGCATAGCTCCCACAAAGATCTTATTAGCATCCTGAAATCTTCTCAGATCTTCTTTAGAGATATTTCCCTCAGGCATGCCAGTGCTCACCCTGAACACTTTCATGGTTGTTAACCAATTGGTGACCTTTACTTGCCATCTCTTAAAGTGTGCATCAGAAAACTTTTTTGGCCTCAGCGCGTCAGCGAAACTAGCCATAGATAATCCAGGAAAAGGCCTACAATAAGGTTTTTGGATTGTTGAATAATTAGGCAATTTCCTGATTAATTTTCAGATTAATAGCAAAATACAAATCATGACAATCTCATAAACTAGCATGCAAATCTCTAACATACTAGTTAAATCAGGCAACATTAATAGCAATATAGCTAGCAACATAGCTAAGATCATCATGATCAACACAGTAGATGAACGACAATAATAGATTGGTCACGTAGTGTGTACCTTTTGTTTGTAGAAGAAAATGGTGTCGCTGGTGAAGATGATGCAGAGGGAGATGCTGCTAGTGGTGGTACTAAGTCCTTGATGAATAGTGAAGGAAGAGCTTAGAGCAGCTGAAGACGAATACTCTAGGACATAGCGCCGCTTGACTTGGATGGAAGATGACCCATCATAAAAGTTGAGAGCAGTCGCATGACAAGCGCATCCCAAAACCCTTACTCATCCTCTCCCGGTGCATGATCACAAGGATGAGGGTTCTGGAGGCCTGCTCTCCTAAATGTCGGTGCATGCAGACATCGGGATGGAGTGACTAGGGCGGCAGCAAGAAGAAGAAAATACTAATTTACTACCTTTGGATTTTCCAAACTAGAACTCCTAATAGTAGTTTTTGGTGTGTCTTTTATGACAGAACTGACCAATTTATAAGAGCACAAGTACAATGGCAACCACTGAAACGATGCACTATCATACTTGAGCCCATATAAACCAGGTAGTCCATCGAGTACCATGAAGGGTCTCGATTCATCACCAACATACAACCAACATCGTACATGATTGAACATACCTGCCACATATTACATAAGGTTCACAATTACCTCACCATACATTGGAGTACAATTAAAGTTATTACAAACCAAGTTCAAATGAAGTAGTAGCAGAAGCAAATATAGTTTGAAATGAACATCTCACATCATCGTTCAAATACTTTGCCAGTTTATGATCACAACCCACAAAAGCATCATAAAGGAGTTAATGAGAAGTGCCTTGCCCAGGGCCTACTCCTTGTCCATGGTGGCACAGAAGCAGTTCTTACAATATCCATGATAGTCTGTATTATCTGCAACAAGTGGGGAAATAAACTCTAAGTACAAGAAGGTACTCAGTTAGACATATCCGTCATAAACCAAAAATAATGTGACTCCAAGAATCATACAAGGCTTTATAAGTGAAGCTAGTTTGACAATATTTTGCATAAAAAACCACTAGTTCAACTATGCATTTTATAATTTGGGTATCAAGTTAATTATAGCTATTCACCTCTAGATTAACAACTAACTTGTGACAAATATGTCATATATCATTATGTAGCATCACAATAATAACCATAGCCAGTGTAGCATTCCCATGTCCAATATAACCATCAAATTCAGTAGTCCAGTTACTACGATGCTAGGACTAGTCGAGTTTCTCACTATCCAGGAGAGATAATGATTTGAATTGGTTGCAACCAGCTAGGCAGTTATTCCTAACACAAACCCACACTTCCTCCATCGGGGCCGCATCGGGTCACCTTTGGTACAACTCAGGTACATATTTCACGGGTTCGATCAGTGTGCGCACTCTAACAGAAATTTCATGCCATTTGGATAATTATAGCAACCTCTACAAAAATAACAAGTTGCATAGGCTTATTTTAACAAAAATAGTTTAGCCTAGTGAAAAGTGTCAAACAACAGATTTGATATTTTTCTTACTTTCATCCTAGCATAAGAACACTGTGTAAAAATTTCATGATCATATGTTATATATTTTTTATCCCATTTATTTTCACTAGAAACTAGCAAATAATCAAGGTTAAATAGAAAGACCATATTTCAAGTATGTCTTCTATAGGTTTAGTATTTTTCCTAGCTAGATCATGCCAACACAAGATCCACAAAATTAGAATCACAATTTTTGCACTTTCCTAGCTCAAGTTATGCATTTTACAAGATAGAAACAAATTCAAAAGTACTTATCTAGCTCCATTTAATTCCCTTAGGAAAAATACCTTAAACAGTAGGTTTCATATTTTTATCAAATAATACACTTCATGATGAATCTAACAAAATTTGGATCACCTCATTTGGACACTCCTAACTCAAGATATAAATTTTTAAAGTTTGCATTCAAATCTGTGAAAACAAATAAAGAAAATCAATTTCAAATCGGGCCCAGCAGCTAGGTACACCTGGTCTATGCACCCATGGTGACTGACAGTAACCTCGCTGGTGAGCATGGCAGCTTGGTGGAGGCGTGTGGTGGTGGACTCACTGTCCTCTGGTGATGGCACAACCAAGCGAGCGCGGCTACAGCTTCTACAGACCCTAGCGAAGCTCTACGATGCGGATCGAGCCATGGTGAAGCGGCGGTGACCTCTAGCCACGTGCATGGTAGCACGGCAGCACACAGCGCACGCGGTGGTGCTTGCCGTTCTGATGAGACGATGGTTGGTGATGGGTCTCCGTCTTTAGGGAAGATGCGGAAGTTCTACATGACACAACAACGGTACTAGAGGGAGCTAAAGGCGGCCAGTGAGGTCGGCGGTGGCGAGCTTGTGCGCGCTGCCATGGCGAACGTGCATGGTGTGGTCACGCATTCCGGTGTGGTGGTTGCAGTAATAGTTAAACCGGCTTCGGCCTTAGCATCTAGACCCTATGACGACGACCAGATAAGGAGGAGAGAGGTTGGAGGTGGATGGGTTGTGGCTGGCCACGGGTGAGCTAGAGCTCGGTGGCACTCCACAGCCATGGCAGTGACGATGATGTGAAATGTGGCTTTACCTATGCTTGTCTAGTCACGCTAGCTGCTCAGGGTGGTGGAGTAGATCACGACGGGGCTATGTGCGAGGTGGATTGGGTTATGGTGTGGTGGTGGTGGCGAGTGCTGCCAGTGATGACATGGCAGCGGCGCTTTGCTCTACTCCAGAGCCACACATGAGCAAGGTGGAGAGGGCAAGAGTGAAAGTGAGGGCATGATTGGTCAAATGCTCACCATTGTGGTGCGGCAGAGCTAGTCGGCACCAGCGTACGACCGCCAGATGACACGCCTAGCCTACACGTGATTGGCCACCGAGCCCGGCCGATTTGAATCGGTGAAGCTGATTCAGTCGACTGAAACCGCCATCATCCCTCTCCTCTGTCTCCTAATCTGTGGCAAATTTATGAAAACTTCAGTAATACAAAGTGTAGATCTACATGAGTACTACAAGATTCCTTAAAGGAGTTTTGTCTAATTCACAATGGTTTTCAAACTACAATTCTCCAAAGTAGGCTACTATGAAACTGAAAACCAGCTTTAGACAGCAAAATTTCTAAGTAATTAAATAACATTTCATTGCTACTTTGGAGCTATTTTTGACTATGTTAGGCACTAAATTAGATCATGGCCCTAAAACAAAGTTTGTTACCCATGTCAGGAACTACAACTTTTATTAAGGGTGCACTGCCATGCAAATACTCTATTCTATAGTTCAACTTTGGTCCAAGTAGGATCATTGAAAATGACATTATGAGTAAACTAGGACTTAGAAGCAAAATTGACCCATGTCATGAATACGAACATTGTTCCATTTACCATCCTAGATATGTTTAAGGTGTTTTTGTGACCCCACAACCATCCCTTGCATTGGTCACACATGATCACAAGCATATGCATGAATATAATCAACATCACATGTGATAATATGTAAAGATTAAGATGAAATTCCATATGCTAATGCTCATGAATGCTTGGATGATGCTTGTGCTCATGAATGCAAGTGTCAAATGCAATGCTTAACACTAGGGTGTTATAGCCCCTCCCCCTTATATAAATCTCATCCCGAGATTTGAATGACCTACCATTTTTCATAAAAGGAGGGATAAACCTCACGTAGATAATCTTCTCGTTTCCATGTGGCATCTTGTTCATGGTGGTTATTCCACACCACCTTGTAGAACTTAATGACTTTGCTTTAGGTTACTCTTTCTATCTCTTCTAGCACTCAGATTGGTTTCTCTTCATAAGTCAAATCTGATTGGAGCTTAATATTGGTGGGTTCAATCGCATCATCAGGCATGCGAAGACATTTCCTCAGCTGAGAAACATGGAAGACATTGAAGATAGCACTCATCTTTGGTGTAAGTTATAACTTGTAGGCTACCTTTCCCTTCTGTTCAATAATCTGATATGGCCCTACATATCTGGGTGCAAGCTTCTTCTTTACTCCAAATCTTTGTACACCCCTCATGGGCGAAACTTTTAAGTACACATAATCTCCCACTTCAAAGGTTAGTGGCCTTCTTCTTTTTATCAGCATAACTCTTTTTGTCGTGCTTGGGCTGCTTCAATATGGCCTTGTATAGCTCAAACCTATTGTTTGGCTTCCTTGACAAAATCAATATCATAGTACATCCTTTCTCCAGGTTCAACCCAGTTCAAGGGGGTCCTATATTTTTGGCCATAAAGTGCTTCGAAAAGAGACATCTTGATACTCTCTTGGTAACTATTATTGTAAGAGAATTTCATGAGAGGTAACCACTTTTCCCATGATACCTTAGAGGATACAACACATGCTCTCAACATATCTTCTAAGATTTGATTTACTTGCTCAGTCTGCCTAGAGGTTTATAGATGGTATGCTGAACTTCTAATTAGTTTAGTTCCCAAGGCCTTATGCAAATGTTCCCAAAAGCGAGCTATAAACTGTGGTCCTCAATCTGAGATTATGGTCCTTGGTACCCCATGTAACCTCATGATCTGAGAAATATATAGCTCAGCATACTTCCCAGTGGGATACTTTATGTTGACCGGTATGAAATGTGCTAACTTAGTGAGGTGGTCCACCATGACCCATATGGAATCATGACCTTGCTGCGTGTGTGGGAGACCTGTAATAAAGTCTATACTTATTTCCTCCCATTTCTAGCTTGGAATGGACAACGGTTGAAGTGGTCTAGCAGGTTTCAGATGATCTAGTATGACCCTACTGCAAGTATCACATCTAGCAACATAGGCGGCGATTTCTTTCTTCATCTTGGTCCACCAAAAATGGGTTTTCAAATCTTGATACATTTTGCTACTACCCAGATGGATAAACAACTTGGATGAATGAGCTTCATCTAAAATTTGATTTCTAAGTTCACGGTCCTTTGATACCACTAGTTGATCCTTAAACCATAACACACCCTTTTCATCCAACCTAAAATGCTTGGGTTCCTGTTCCTTCATCTTTCTCTTGATGTGAAACATACCTACATCTGTCTTCTGTAGTTCGATGATCTTGTTCTCAAGTGAGCAACTGACAGTAATGTTGTGTAGCACAATAGGATGCAATAGATTAAACCCATCTTCCAACAAGGCTTCTAAGGTGTTACAATGAGATTTCTGACTAAGTGCATCTGCTACAACATTGGCTTTTCCTGGATGATAGTGCACTTCCAAATTATAGTCCTTAATCAGCTCTAACCATCTATGCTGTCTCATGTTCAGTTCAGCTTGAGTGAAGATGTATTTGAGACTTTTGTGATCAGTGTATATGTGACATACATTCCCCAACAAATAATGTCTCCATATCTTCAATGCATGAACAACTGCGGCAAGCTCTAAATGATGGGTAGGGTAGTTGACTTCATGCCTTCTCAACTGTCGAGAAGCATATGCAATAACTCAACCTTCTTGCATAAGCACACACCCTAAACATGTATCTGATGCATCACAGAACACATCGAAAGGCTTTTCAATGTTGGGTTGTGCCAGAACAAGAGCAGTGGTTAGTAAGGTTCATAGAGTATGAAAAGCAACCTCACACTCTGGAGTCCAATTAAACTTTTCATCCTTCTAAAGTAATCTGGTCATGGTCTTAGCTATTTTGGAAAAATCTAGAATGAAACAACGATAATAGCCTGCTAGCCTTAGAAAACTCTGAACTTCATGAACCAAAGTCAGGGCCTTCCAATCCATGACCTCTTGCACTTTAGATGGGTCTACAAAAATTCCATTTTTAGATAATATATGACCCAAGAAAGGTACTTTCCACAACCAGAATTCACACTTGCTAAATTTTGCATACAATTTATGCTCTCTTAGCCTAGACAAGACAATCCTCAAATGCTCTGCATGGTCTGCCTCATTTTTAGAGTAAATTAGGATATCATCGATAAACACGACCACAAACTTATCGAGCTCAGGCATGAATATTGAATTCATCAAATACATGAAATAGGCAGGGGCATTTGTCAGTCCAAAAGATATGACTAAATACTCATACAAGCCGTACCTAGTTGAGAAAGTTGTCTTAGGTAGATCTTCTGGTCTGATCTTGATCTGGTGGTAGCCTAATCTCAAATCGATCTTAGAGAATACCTTTACTCTTGCTAATTGATCAAACAAAATATCAATACAAGGCAAAGGGTACTTGTTCTTAATGGTTATGGCATTGAGCGGCCTATAGTCAACACACATTCATAATGATTTGTCCTTTTTCTTCACAAACAAGGCTGGACAACCCTAGGGAGATGAACTAGGTCAAATGAGACCTTTGTCCAAAAGTTATTGTAGCTGAAGTTTGTGTTTGGCTAACTCATTGGGTGGCATCCTATAGGATCTTCTTGAGATAGGTGCTGTACCTGGCACTAACTCAATCTTAAATTCCACATCCCTATCAGGCGATAAACCAGGCAACTCATCTAGGAATACATCAGGAAACTCACAAACTACTAGAATATCACAGAGTAGTGGCTTGGATGGCACATGACAAGTTTTGAAGATCAAAACTTTGGGAAAGTGGTATTAGAAAAGCATTACCCTCCTTTGGTTCTCTCAACATAATTGTTCTAGTGGTAGTGTCAATGAGAACTCCAAGACCACTCATCCAACTCATGCCCAATATCACATCTATGGCTAATCCTGGCAATACTATGAGATCCATAGTATACTCCCTCTCTTGTATGGAGATAAGCACATCTCTAACTAATTGGTTTATAGAGATAGTAGCCCTAGCTGAACTTATACTATAACCACCCTTGTCTGCAACCACTATCTTCTGATCATGCTTAGATGCAAAAGTCTGACTTATGAATGAATGTGAAGCTCCAGAATCTAATAAAACAATTGTGGGGTGTTTGTTTACAGGAAACATACCAGCGGTAACAACTTCTCTTGTGAGGATCTCCTCCACGACTATATATTGCACATACCCAGGACGTGCTTTAGGATTGGCTTGCTTTTGGTTGCCTTGATTCTGATTACTGCCCTATTTAGGATAGGGGCACTCTTTGGCCCAGTGGCCCGTCTAATTACGATTGAAGCATGGTTGGTTACTTCTTGGCCCTATTGACCTTCCTTGGCCTGCATTACCCTTGGGCATGGCAATGGTGAACGCCCTAGAAAATGTCTTCTAAGGGTGATTGGCCTGAGCTTTTTGCTGGGGAGGCCTAAACTTAGGTGCTGGGGACATAATTGTGGCCTTGCTATCATGGAAGCCCTTGACTGAGATGAGCCTAAGGCACCCGCCTCAGCGGCTTGCTTGCGGCCTTTTGTTGCTGCATGTAAGTTGTTCTGGTTCTCTTGCGTGAGGGCATCGCTGACAAATTCATTATATGTAGCATATCTAGAGTTGGCCATGGTTTTCATCAACTTGGTGCCAAGGCCTCTCTTGAAGCTTTCTATCTTTTTTCTCTTTAGTATCCACAAATGCTGGTGCATATCTAGACAAGTTGTTGAATGCATGCATATACTCGGTGAGAGTCTTTGTCCCCTGTGTCAGCTTCATAAACTTAGTGGCCTTCATCCAAATCAGCCCTAGGGGTATATGATGCCCCCTAAAGGTTGTCTTGAATTGCTCCCAGGTAACATTTGCTCTAGCAGGTAACGTAGATAAATAATGAGTCCACCAGATACCTGCAGGCCCCTACAGTTGATGCGATGCATACTTGGCCTTCATCATTTTGGTGACCCTCAACAGACGAAACTTCTATTCAATAGTGTTCAACCACTCATCAGCCTAGAGTGGTTCTTCTGCCTCTTTAAAGATAGGAGGCTTAGTCTCCAGAAAGTCCTTGAATGTACTGTATTGATTGAGTTCTGGCCCCTAATTTTGTTGGTGGGCACGGGTAGTATTCTACGCAATGAGGCATAGTGTTTCTTTGATTGCTCGCTGATTCCCCAAGAATTGCGTGAAAAACTCATTCGCGGAGGGTGGCGGTGGTGGTGGTAGGTCACCATCATTGCCACCTTGGCTGGTACCTGTCCCAGCACGAGTGCGAGTCATCTACAAAATTGTAACAATAAGTGATTATTGGCTGATGTCAAGAAATTGCAGAAGAATTATGTAATCATGCCAAACTGAATTTGCTGGAGAGAATCTAAATTCATACAATAAAACAGAGGCACAATAATTCATTCTCACAATATGACATCACCAATTTGATCACTTATCGTACTCGCAATACGTTCACATGCATGTCACATTTTTACAGTAAAATGAAACTAGAATTTCATTAGAGTTCGACCCATAGTGGACCAACATGCAAGATTCCAATATTACATTAACGATACATCTGAAGATCAAAACTTAAATCACAGGTCCATTACATAATAAAATCAAAAAAGATAAGGAGCTACCACATCCAGCTAAGCACTATAGCTGAGTTATGCCTCGGAGTGGTCACTGTCAACACCGGACATAGCATTTGCCTCGTCATTGTCCATAGGCACAAGTTGTTCTTCCTCTTCCTCTTCCCAACCGTCATCTTCCACGAACATTTCTAGATCTTCCTCTTCTTTTTCCGTGGCTACTGGGGGAGGAATAGGAATAATGATGTTGTTGAGGCGATGACCATCATGCTGAAGCTTTGCAATGGTGTTCTGGTGCTCCTAAATATGATGCTGATACTCTGCCTCCCTCTGACGGTAGTCATTCTCTCGCCGCCCAGCTAGAACCATAGTCCTAGCCCTAGCCTCCTCTCTAGCCTCTATAAGACGGTAGGCCTCATCCCTCTATAGGATGTCCTGCACCCTCTGAGCATGAGTGGCCCGTGTCTTTGTTGTGCTACGTTCCTATCTACAACAACATTTTCCATCTAAGTCTAGAGGGCTCCCAACGCTGTATGAGCGTCAGCAGTGTCCCAAAGAGCCTCCCTAGTTGTCTTCTTGTGCTTACGCACATGCTTCTTTATCCTTCGCTGTATTTCCCTAGCTTCCATGAGCATGTTCACACAGATGTTATAAGACTCTTGCCAGACATAGCGGGTGTCTTCTTAGGCATAAAAGATTTGCATGACAGTGAACATGGCACTCATAGCAGGACTTAAGCTCTATGCCCGCTCGTCACAGTCCTGCACCACAGAAACGAGGTCATGCTGCCTCCAAACTGCTGTAGCTAGATCCACCTGAGGAATAGATCCCACTGCACTATTGGTGAGTGAATCACCATGCTGCTGACAAAGTGTGCTCAAGAACTCAAAGGCTGCCACTTGATTGCCTTCCCAAGGGGTTCTTCCCTCAGACTCTGCTTTCTAGCCTAGGTATTATGGTGCCCATGTACAAGCTAGGATGGACACTTACACCTCAAACCATGGTTCCTCCTGCACATGCCTCTGTGTCCAAAAGTATTAGGGCGGCTCTATGAACCCCACAAAGTGCAACACTCTCCAGAGCAAGGCAGGTGTGCCAAAGATACCCAAGAACGCCTCATTCCCTTCCAGTGGGTAATAGTCTGCCATCTGTAGCAAAAATGGTGCAACTCTCATGAAAACAACATTATAATAGAAAAAGAGTTACTTAACCGAATAAGAAACTTATAAGGGGAGGAACAATGCAAGTATGTAATGAATGATTTATCATGATGCATGCACGTTCCATACGTCCTCACAAACTTAGGAAAATTGAAACTTCTAGCGGCATACATGGTGTCATACATACATTCTCTCATAAATAACGTAACTAGTCGGGCTACACATTTCGTTTTTAGCATACCTGCACAAGAATTTCATTTCAGCCTAGCCCCACAATTATATCTACAGAAATGAACATCTGGGCTGTAGGTTGCAAGCTAAGTACTTCCATATATATACACTCATATATATATATATACTTCCATATCAAAGCTACCCAAAAGTAAATACGTCCTATAATTATGCATATATAGCCATATCAAAGCTAATCCATAATTAAATACCTCCGTATATATATATGCGACATATATATACTTTAGTATCAAAACTACCTCTCCCCTTAGACCGTACGCTCACATCTTGCTATCATGCCACTCATCATCTTACCTTGGGTGCAGAGGCATTTGATCCATATATTACTACCCAAGTGAATGCATCCATACAATAGCACGTCGTATGGATGACGAAAATAAAACCCTCATGTTAGTACTTATTTAGCCACCTAAAATCCTTAACTGGGCGCACCTATATATATAACTATAAGTTGCCAAAAACTAGTTTTAGAAAACAAAAACCTTTGTTTTAAATACACATGTGGTAAATAATGTTAAATCTTGCTCTGATACCAGCTGTGACAGAACCGACAAATTTATAAGAGCATAAGTACAATGCCAACCACCGAAACGATCGCATTGTCATACTTGAGCCCATATAAACCTGATAGTCCGTCGAGTACACGAAGGGTCTCGATTCATCACCAACATACAACCAAGATTGTACATGATTCAATATACCTGTCACATATTACATAAAGTTCACAATTACCTCACCATACATCGGAGTACAATTAAAGTTATTACAAACCAAGTTCAAATAAAGCAGTAGCAGAAGCAAATATAGTTTGAAACAAACATCTCACACCATCGTTTAGATACTTTTCTAGTTTATGATCACAACCCACAAAAGCATCATAAAGGATTTAATGAGAAGTGCCCTGCCAAGGGCCTACTCCTCGTACACGGCAGGACAGAAACAGTTCTTGCAATATCCATGATAGTCTGTATTATCTGCAACAAGTGGCAAAATAAACCCTTAGTACAAGAAGGTACTCAGCTAGACATATCCATCATAAACCAAAAATAATGTGACTCCAAGGATCATGCAAGGCTTTATAAGTGAAGCTAGTTTGACAATATTTTGCATAAAAAGCCACTAGTTCAACTATGCATTTTATAATTTAGGTATCAAGTTAATTATAGCTATTCACCTCTAAATTAACAACTAACATATCCCAAACATGTGATATATCATTATGTAGCATCACAATAATAACCATAGCCGATGTAGCATTCCCATGTCCAATATAACCATCAAATTCTATAGTCCAGTTACTATGATGCTGGGACTAGTAGAGTTTCTCACTATCTGGGAGAGACGGTGATTCGAATCGGTTGCAATCAGCTGGGCAGTTATTCCTAACACAAACCCGCTCATGTCTGGCTTCCCATATATCCTTACTACCATCCAGAGTGCGCACTCTAATAGAATGAGGCCTGGCCTGAGTTGAGCTACTTGATTTTGTGGTCAGAATGAGTTATCCGACCAGCTAAGTGAGAGACATGCATTCAATCTTGATAGAAGCGCCAACAACGATATGATCCTTAATAGACACTAACAGGACCAACATAGCCAAACCAACACCATTGCATATAAGTTCCCGCCTAGTCTCCACTTAATAACACCCCATGGTTATTTTCCACGATAGCAAATATAGCCAACTGTGCTTCGGTATCCACCTATATATCGCAGGTGACAGGAAATCACCCGACTTCTACCGGTCTAAGCATGTCTAAGCATATGTTCAATCCTGGACCTACATAGGGTTCAAGGTATATTTCTGGACAAGGTAGTTCTATGCATCAAGTGTTTCCAACCAAGTCTTATAACCTAATGCATCAAACATAAATGACTCAAGTGATATTTGTAAAAATATAGGAGGCTTAGAATGCTCCAAGCTTACCTTTCAGAAAGGAGGTAGGCCTGTGATCGAGGCACTTCAGTAATTCCTCATGATCCTGCTCCTCGCTTTCAGGGCTACCTACTATGGTGCCTCCTGATTCTCCTCCTCTGCCTCAAACTCCAAGAGTGTGATTCCTTCTGGCGATCCTATATGCATGAGCGCAAAATAAGATACAAGAATACACGGTAATGATATGGATGATATGATATGATGCATAAACATAAATGTCCTTAACAACAAGGTATTAGAGTGATTACAAGATTAACATTCTTTGACTGAGTAGGTGCATATGTCATCTCTAGTAATTTAACAAACACCTATTCAGTATTTTTTAGGCTACAAGACAACAACTACTTATTTTCACCATAACTGGAGTTTTATACACCCAAATAACATGTTATTGGACTTTATGAAAACCTTATAAAATTGTCTACAACTTTATTGTAATCATATTAAGGTGATTCAGTAGTTATCTATGTCAAATAATTCAATCTTCTAGATCTGTCCTGAGGATAAGCAAATCTGATAGTAGACTTCTAACAGCTATAACTCTCAAACCATCAGGCCTACAACCATAAAATTTTAGGATGAGACAAATGAGTAATTTATCTAAAACTTTTTTATTAACAAGATTCACAGCAAACTTCATCTTCATTATGAAAACACCATGACAACAGAAACTATACATGTAGTCATCCAATTGAATTATAGAGCCATAATTAACTAGTTGCCTATAACTAATTATTTCTGAGCACCACTACTAACATCAACAGATCATATGCATCACAATCACCCTAGAAAACATCATGGTTAAGCCCAAATAATTTATTTATATTCATTTATTAATTTTCCTTATATAATAGGGTGATTTAGAGGATAAATATTTCTAGTGCTCAATAAATTCTAAGACAATTACAATAGGTTACATATAACTCCAGTAGTATACTGCACAAATTTCATGCCATTTGGATAAGTATAGCAACCTCTACAAAAATGATAAGTTGCATAGGCTTATTTTAGCAAAAATAGTTTAGCCTAGTGAAAAATGTCAAACAATAGATTTAATATTTTTCATACTTTCATTCTAGCATAAGAACACTATGTAAAAATTTGCATGATCATATGTTATATATTTTTAACCCCATTTATTTTCACTAGAAACTAGCAAATAATCAAGGTTAAATAGACATACCATATTTCAAGTATGTATTCTGTAGGTTTAGTATTTTTTCTAGCTAGATCATGCCAACACAAGACCAACAAAATTGGAATCACAATTTTAGCACTTCCCTAGCTCAAGTTATGCATTTTACAAGATAGAAATAAATTTAAAAACACTTATCTAGCTCAATTTAATTCCCTTAGGAAAAATACCCCAAACAGTAGGTTTCATATTTTTATCAAATAGTACACTTTATGATGAATCCAAAAAATTTTGGATCACCTCATTTGGATACTCCTAACTCAAGATATAAATTTTTGAAGTTTGCATTCAAATCTATGAAAACAAACAAAGAAAATCAATTTCAAATCGGGCCCAGCAGCTAGGTACACCCGGTCTATGCACCCACGATGACTGATAGCGGGGGGCCATAGGTCAACCGGTCCCACACGTCAATGACATAGGAGCAGAACGCAACGTTTGACCACCAGCGATATCTCACCGACGACGAGGACAACGGCAGTGAGGTCTTCACCACTACACTCGCCTTGTCAAGCCGCATTGAGGGGTAGCCTCAGTTGGCTCGGTGCATCACTAGAGCAACCTCGCCGGTGAGCATGGCAGCTCAGTGGCGACGCACGGTGGTGGACTCATCGTCTACGACGATGGCACAGCTAGGCAAGCGTGGCTACAGCTTCTACAGACCCTAGCGAAGCTCTATGGTGTGGATCGAGCCACGGTGAAGCGGTGGTGAGCTCCAGCCATGTGCACGGCGGCACGACGGCGCACAGCGCACATGGTGGCGCTTATCGTTTCGATGAGATGGTGGTTGGTGATGGGTCTCCGTCTTTAGGGAAGATGCGGAAGTTCTTGATGACATGACAACGAGCACTAGAGGGAGCTAAAGGCGGTCGGTGAGGTCGGCGGCGGTGAGCTCGTGCGCGCTGCCATGGCGGACGCGGACGGTGCAGTCGCGCGTTCCAATGTGGTGGTGGCGGTAACAGTTAAACCGGCTTTGGCCTTAGCATCTAGACCCTACAACAATGACCAGATGAGGGAGAGAGAGGTCGGAGGTGGACAGGTTGTGGCTAGACACGGGCGAGCTAGAGCTCGGCGGTGCTTCGTGGCCTTGGCGGCGATGGCAACGTAAAATGTGGCTTTACCTGTGCTTATCTAGTGGTGCTAGCTGCTCGGGGAGGTGGAGTAGATCACCATGGGGCTACGTGCGAGATGGATTGGGTGATGGTGCGACGGTGGTGGCGAGCGTTGTCGGCGACGACGTGGCGACGGCGGCGGCGCTTTGCTCTGCTCCGAAGCCGCGCGCGAGCGAGATGGAGAGGGCAAGAGAGAAAGTGAGGGCGTGATTGGTCGAGTGCTCGCCCTTGTGGTGCGACAGGGCGGGCTGGCGCCAGCGTACGGCCGCTAGATGGCGCGCCTGGCCTGCGCGTGGTCGGCCAGCTAGCCTAGCCGATTTGAATCGGTGAAGCCAATTCAGTCGACTAAAACCGCCATCATCCCTCTCCTCTATCTCCTAATCTGTGGCGAATTTGTGAAAACTTCAGTAATACAAAGTGTAGAGCTACATGAGTACTACAAGATTATTTAAAGGAGTTTTGTCTAATTCACAATGGTTTTCAAACTACAATGCTTTAAAGTAGGCTACTTTGAAACTGAAAACCAGCTTTAGACAGCAAAATTTCAGTACCTAAACAACATTTTATTGCTACTTTAGAGCTGTTTTTGACATGTTAGGCACTGAATTAGCTCATGGCCCTAAAACAAAGTTTGTTACCCATGTCAAGAACTACAACTTTTATTAAGGGTGCATTGTCATACAAACACTCTATTCTATAGTTCAACTTTGGTCAAAGTAGGATCATAAAAAATAACATTATGCGTAAACTAGGACTTAGAAGCAAAATTGACCCATGTCATGAATACGAACATTGTTCCATTTACCATCCTAGATATGTTTAAGGTGTTTTTTGACCCCATAACCATCCCTTGCATTGGTCACACATGATCACAAGCATATGCATGAATATAATCAACATCACATGTGATAATATGTAAAGATTAAGATGAAATTCCATATGCTAATGCTCATGAATGCTTGGATGATGCTTGTGCTCATGAATGCAAGTGACAAATACCACTACGGGAAACAGAGACTTTGCCGAGTGCAAAATTCTTTGCCGAGTGTCAAAAATCGGGTACTCAGCAAAGACCTTCTTTGCCGAGTGCTGCACTCGGCAAAGAATTGCACTCGGCAAAGAGTTCTTTGCCGAGTGCCGGGCACTCGGCAAACACGGACACTCGGCAAAGGACTTCTTTGCCGAGTGCTAGACTCTCGGCAAAATTTCTACACTCGGCATAGGCTGCCCGCGAAACAGCGTTCGATCACGGCCTTTTTTGCCGAGCGCCTACTGTTAGGCACTCGGCAAAGATTTGTTTTTTTTAAAAAAAAATTCTTTGCCGAGTGCGCCAGATCTGGCACTCGGCAAAGATTTAATTTTTTTTAAAAAAAATTCTTTGCCGAGCGTCTCAGATCTGGCGCTCGGCGAAGAATTTTTTTTTAAAAAAAATTACTTTGCCGAGTGCCCCTGGCACGGCACTTGGCAAAGATTTAATTTTTTTTATAATTTCTTTGCCGAGTGTTCCTGTGGATGCACTCGGCAAAGAGTAATTTTTTTTAAAAAAATTAAAACACTCTTTGCCGAGTGCCTAATGTTTGGCACTCGGCAAAGACACCCTTTGCCGAGTGCCATACGCCAGCACTCGGCAAAGTATTTTTTGTTTTTTTTGTTTTTGGCCTCTAATTTTTTTGTGCAGCCCTTTTAAAGCACCAGAAACTCCTAGTTACAATTTGGAGATTTTTTGTGGCTTTTTGTTATATTTAGTTACTTTATTTTGTTTACTTGAATTTTTCCGAAAATTAGAAATTTGAACTGCACGTGGTACGAATAATGGAGTTTAATGATTCGAAAATTGATAGTCATGTTAGTGAGTGTTGTGAGAGGCCGTATCCAGGAACGGATCCAAAATTTTGGACATCTTGTTCGCGAAACATGTCCGCGAAATTGCGTGTGAAGTGTTTTTAAATTCTATAAAAAGCAAACGAAGTCCAAAAATCATGAAACTTGTTGAGATGTCGTGATATCATATGTGGAGGCTATGATAAAAATTTCAGAAGATTTCGTGCACGTTGTCACGTACGATGCTTACAAACCAGGACATCTCTACGTGTGATATCAGATATCACACGTAGAGATGTCCTGGTTTGTAAGCATCGTACGTGACAACGTACACCAAACCTTCTCAAATTTTTATCATAGCCTCCACATACGATATCACGATATCTCAACAAGTTTTATGATTTTCGGACTTCGTTTGCTTTTTATAGAACTTAAAAACACTACGCACGCAAGTTCGCGGTCATGTTTTGTGAACAAGATGTCCGAAATTTCGGGTTCGTTCCTGGATACGGCCTCACACTACACTCAGTAACATGACTATCATTTTTTGAATCATTAAATTCCATTATTCGTACCACGTGCAGCTCAAATTTATATTTTTCGAAAAAATTCAAGTAAACAAAATAAAGTAACTAAATATATCAAAAAGCCACAAAAAATCCTAAACTTCTAATTAGGAGTTCCTGTTACTTTAAAAGGGCTGTACAAAAAATTTGGAGGCAAAATACAAAAAAAAATAAAAAAAACTTTGCTGAGTGCCAGGGCATGGCACTCGATAAAAGGAGTCTTTGCCAAGTGCTAATAATAAAGCACTCGACAAAGAGAATTCTGAATTTTTTTAAAAATTTTCCTCTTTGCCGAGTGCCTCTACAGGGACACTCGGCAAAGACATTTAAAAAAAAATCTTTGCTCTTTGCCGAGTGCCTCTTGATGCGGCGCTCGGCGAAGGGGCGGGTGGGGACATTTAACCGAATTCGGCCGGACAGTCAAGCCACAGACAGACAGCCCCCGCGCCGCCGCTGCCGGCCGCCGCCCGCCAACGCTGGCCCGCCCCCGCGCCGCGCGCCGCCCTCCCCTCCCCGTGCGCCGCGCCCGCCAGCCACCGGGCCGCCGCCGCCGCCGCGCGCCGCCGCCCTTCCCCGCGCCGCAGAGCGCCACCCCATCGCTACCTTCGTCTTCCCCAGCCGACGAGTCGAGGTCAGCGACCCCTATCCGATCTGCGTCTGAAGCACGCCGTCTCCTTCTGCTTCCTCGCCTCCAATCGCCGCAGCCACGACGACCACAATAGCGGCAGCTGCGGCCGTGAGATGCGATGCCGGCCTCAAACCCGGCCCCGCCCATGCCTCTGCGTCGCTCGCAGGTGGTACTGCCCTGTCCCCACACCCGCTCTGTTCACGGTGAACCAGCGTCGCCGGCACCGTTTGTTTTGCTTCAACTTATATGAACTACGTCCGATTAGTATTTGTTTTGCTTCAGCTTATATGAAGTATGGACGGATTGGTTGCTAATCCACACCTACTTTCCAGGATTCGAACGTTGAAGCGGATTGGGAATGATCAAATATGAATGGATTCAGATCAACATTATAGGCCTGTCTTACCGATGGAGACCCTATTTTTTATCGCACGACATCTATGCAAAGTCAGGTCAGGGCTCCTATGTATTTCCAAATTATGCATCTATGCCCTGTTGTCTTACCTATCATCACGAATGGAGTTCAGTAGTAATCCTGCTGAATGATCCTTACTATTGTCATGCATATCTATTTTGATGCATTTCGTTATGATCAGTGCTGGAGGGATCCTGAGTTGGTCACAGATGTGTTTCTACAGGTCTTTGCTGACCTTCGTGTGGCCGCACAGAATTAATAATGCAGAGATAACAAGCATCCATGTTATTGTCCTTATCTGTTTATCTCATCATGATTTTTCTATAGATCCATTAATCAGGTCTGTTCAAGCGACGTTCCCCAATCACGATGCTAAGATGAAGGTACAAATCCATTCTTTTTTTTTTTTGCTACACAATCTCTTTTGCAGTGTACTATTTTTTCTTCAAAGCACGTACCCATGTGCCTATTCGACGTTTATATACTATTGCACTATTACCTGTTTATTAATTCAGGGTATGCCCTTCCTATGTATATGCTTGATGCATTCAGCTGGGCTAATTGACTCTGAAATCTGATTGCTCTAAGTATTACTTTACATTTTCATGGCATTGCCTTCGTGTATATACTGGAACTGAGTACATGTTAGTGTCAGTTCCAGTTGTACCATGCAAAAAATAGGGAAAAGCCACCTATCTTGCAGGGATGTCAATCCTGTACGTAAGTCTAGGTTCAGTATTTTTCTACACTTAACCCATACTTCTAGATTATGATGCCAGAATAGTGACGTATAGGGTCTGCAAACAAAATCATTAAAATAAAATGCCACTTTCTGTTTTTCTTTGTTTCCTTACATTTACCTCCTTTCCATCTATCCAATATCTGAATGTTTGTTTTCTAACTTTCTAATTTGCCATTTCAATTGACGGTTGTGCTGGCAGTAGTCCAATAAATCACAGCTCACCTGCTGATTGTACAGGAAAGTCATAAGGCCTTCCTTCTTTCAGTGCCACTTTCAGCTGATCATTCACTAGCTACCCACCTTATCATTTGTTTTGCATATTAAAGGTTCAAAGTGATAAGCAATTTATTGTTGAAAAGAAGGGCAATAGTTTGGCAATTGCACGGTTGTACCAAACCTGACCTCCTGCGATTTGCAGTCGGCGTCACAACATATAGAACATTAAGATTACACATTCAACTATAAGGTACCATGCATCCTTTCTAACCATGTACTTCTGTTATTCACCCACGTTTGATGCAGAAGAACCTATCCTAATTAACGCTGCTCATGTTTATTGAGAAAACAAAGATCACAAACCTTTCCTTGGTTTTATAGAACATCAAAGCATCAAACTAGTTATCACACAAATATGATTAACAACAGAAAACTGAGTTACTGTTGACACCCAACGTCCCAACCATGTTAAACTTTCGCAGTTCTGCTGAAGCATCCATGGTACTGAACTCCACAAAAATTATCAGATTTACCTTGAATTTTTTGCATAAAAAGCTGAAAGTTTAACTTAGGGACAATTTTTTGTCCATTGTGATTTTACTTTATTTTGTTAAGATCGTGATTTTGCACAGACACGTTTAACTGATTGTTTGGCTTTAAAGAATAATCAAATTTCTGCAGATGCATTAGAAATTGCTAATTGACATAACTAGAAAACTCTCCCAAACTACTAATCATAATATCCAATTGACTCCATTTTTGTAGAACTTTTTCAGATTATAACTTCATGCTGCTGGTCATCAATTGCCCATCCTTAGAATCCTATTATTTTATTTGAAGTTTCCATGTAGAGTACCTGAAACTTTTTGTTTCTCCTCATGTAACGTTTATCTAAGCTTATTTTGTGCGATCAAACTTTTTCAGGTATTGATTACTGAGTGATGTTGGGCCCTATATATGGCTATCGATTAATGGATCCATTGTCTCTTTGTGGCGCATCAAATATGGTTTCTTTTGTATGTGCGATTTTATTCTAGGATCATTTCAAGTGTAGAATTGGCAATATATAATGTAGCTAGTTCAGTCTACTGGTTGTAACTGGTTTTTCAAAACATTTTATTTCGTTTGAGCTTCAAGTCGTGTGTGTATCTAATCAGCCATTGGACTCATGGGGTGATCATGTTGTTATTGGTACATTTTGCTACCATTTATTACCCTTTCGAATTAAGTGGACCTGGTCTCTTGCATATGTATCTTATATGTTTATCGCATGTATTCTTTTTTCGTGAGCACTAATATATCAAAAATACAATTTACAGTGCTATATGTCAGCTAGTGGTTGGTTTGCCACGTATATGCATATATATGTCAGCTCGTGGATTTATTTAGATGGACTTGAGCACTTATTATTTTATATGTGATATATATTGTGATGGATGTGATATGTGCGGATGGATGTGTGGATGGATGAGATATATATACGATGGATGAGATATATATGTGATATATGATTGTATGAATTTATTTGTCATGATGTAATGTAAAAAAATTAAAATTTGCCGTTTTGGGTCACTTTGCCGAGTGCCATGGTCACAACACTCGGCAAAGCTGGCAAAATGGGCCACCAGAAAGCAGATTTTCCAGCTTTGCCGAGTGCCTTTGGGTTTGCACTCGGCAAAGAATTTTTTTTTAAAAAAAATAAAAAATCTTTGCCGAGTGCCTGGAGGGTTGGCACTCGGCAAAGAAAATTTTCAAAAAAAAAAAAAGCTATTTGCCGAGTGCCTTCCGGGTTGGCACTCGGCAAAGAATTTTTTTTAAAAAAAATAAAAAATCTTTGCCGAGCGCCTGGCGGGTTGGCACTCGGCAAAGGAAATTTTCAAAAAAAAATAAAAGCTCTTTGCCGAGTGCCTCACGGGTTGGCGCTCGGCAAAGATTTTTTTTTAAAAAAATAAAAAATCTTTGCCGAGCGCCTCTGGTTGCCACTCGACAAAGATTTTTTAAAAAAAAAATAAAAAATCTTTGCCGAGTGCCTCACGGGTTGGCACTCGGCAAAGAAAATTTTCAAAAAAAAATAAAAGCTCTTTGCCGAGTGACTTCCGGGTTGGCACTCGGCAAAGAATTTTTTTTTTAAAAAATAAAAAATCTTTGCCGAGCGCCTGGCGGGTTGGCACTCGGCAAAGAAAATTTTCAAAAAAAAATAAAAGCTCTTTGCCGAGTGCCTCACGGGTTGGCACTCGGCAAAGATTTTTTTTTTAAAAAAAATAAAAATCTTTGCCAAGCGCCTCACTGGTTGGCACTCGGCAAAGATTTTTTTTAAAAAAAAATAAAAAAATCTTTGCCAAGTGCCTACAGGGTTGGCACTCGGCAAAGTGACCGTCAACGGGACCGGCGCCGTGACGGTAGCTTTTCTTTGCCGAGTGTCCCCGGGGCACTCGGCAAAGCCTTTGCCGAGTGCCCGATAAAATACACTCGGCAAAGAGGGCTTTGCCAATTTTTTGCCGTGTGTTCTTTGCCGAGTGCCGCACTCGGCAAAGGCTTTGCCGAGTGCAATCTGACATTTGCCGAGTGCCTCAGGCACTCGGCAAAGAACCTGAATCCAGTAGTGTACAATGCTTAACACTAGGGTGTTATAGCTTTTTCCAGGAGGATTGGTACATATATATAGGGATGAGAACCTCCTACCTTAACATCAACTAGCAATATGGTACTAATTGATGTTGTACCTCCCACCTCTACTCATGAGCTTAAACATTAAAATCCATTAGAGAACACAAGTATTAGGCATTTAAGATTTATTAGAATTTCTTCATATGGATTTAGGAGAACTATCCATATAAATTCTAACACTTAGACCTGCTCTATTACTAGCATGTCGTTGTCTCTGTTGGTTTGAACCCGTACATGTCGCAGCCTACGCTTGGCATGGAGATGGAATTCAGGAAGTGGGTGTCTCCCGTGCAACTCACGACAAGAGTTCTTGTTGACTTAACCCATGCGTGGAGTGCAGCGTAGTATCTCCTGGTATGTTGATGGACTTAGCTCTTGTTCTTGAGAACAATGCTCTTCCCTGGACGGTTTGTATGACAAATCTGACATGGTGCTGCCTTAAAACATCTCACGGCAACTTGCTCGAGGGAGCAAAGCTACGCATGAGGCCTTGATCATGGAGATGATGATGGACTTAGCTCTTATTCTTAAGAACAAAGCTCTTCCCTAGTCGGTTTGCATGACAAATCTAATATGGGGCCTCGAGACATCTCATGGCAACTTACTCAAGAGAGTGAAGCTACGCATGAGGCCTTTATCACGGAGCCGGCGGTGGATGATTTGTTGATCGGAGCCGAAGAACAGAAGGTTGGAAAAGCGGGAAAGGTTTGGGAAAGGCGATCTAGGGCGCCACCCTTTATTCTGCCGAACTGCAAATTCATTATTTGCATGTTTGACTATTTTGAGGTAACACGTACGTCATCTTTCCCTAGAGGAAATGCAGGTTCTGGACAGCTGTCGCTCGTGCCTGGCCGAAGTGATTAAGGGACGTGCTGCTTATTGGAAGCAGCGTAAGCAACCAGAGGGCAATCAAGGAGGGAGATGCAAACACTGCGTATCACCATGCTCATGCTCAGGCAACTCAGCGGCTGAGGAACTATATCTGGCATGTTGAAGTTGATGGTGTGCTGGTGGCAAACCATGAAGCAAAAACCAACGCATTGACTCAATATTTCTCCTCAATATTAGGAACTGCCGGACAGAACTCATGGGGCTTTAACGTCTATCAACTGCTCTAGGAAACTCAGCATCCGACTAAACTCCTGACAGCACCATTCTCTGAAGATGAAGCAAGTATGCAGTGTTAAGCATGAACCAGAGTAGTGCCCCTGGACCGGATGGGTTCGGACCTAGTTTTAACAGAGCTGCTTGGGGAACCATCAAGCCTCAGATCATGGACCTGCTTCACAACTTCTACCGAGGCAATGTTCAACTCAGACACATAAATCGTTAATACAAGGTGTTGCTCCCCAAGAAACAAGGCGTTGTTGCCGTGGATGCTTTCCGGCCAATTTGTCTGCAAAATTGCAGTGTTAAGATCATTGCAAAGATACTGACTCAGAGGCTCCAGGAGAGAAATATCAGCAATGATTGATCCTAATCAAACCGGATTCCTGGAAGGAAGATCAATCTCAGAATCATTCATCTTCGCGGCTGAGCTAGTGCAATGCTGCCACAAAAGAAGGTTCTTGCACTTGCTATTAAACTAGACTTCGCTAAAGCTTTTGATACAGTACGGTGGGAAGGGTTGTAAACAATCCTCGAAGCTCGCGGATTCAATGATCTTTGGCGTGGTTGGATGAGAGACATCCTACAGTCATCCAAATCCGTAGTTCTTGTCAACGGATGCCCCTGACCATGGATCACATGTAGAAGAGGCCTCAGGCAGGGTGACCCACTGTCACCCTACCTCTTCCTGTTGGTGGCTGAAACCCTTTAGCAGCTGATCAAGAGTCACCAGGAGACAAATTCGCAATCCACTCAACAACAAACTACCTTGCCTGATACTCCAGTACGCGGATGACACTCTCGTCGTTGTCCGTGGCGAGACAGACGCTGTCACAAACCTTAGGCATCTGTTGGATATGTTTGTTGACGCCACCAGTCTAAAGATAAATTACAATAAGAGCATGGCGGTTCCAATTCGTATGACTGAAGATTAGATACAACAATGCATCTCGGCGTTGGGCTGCAAAAGGGATAGTTTCCCACAGGTTTACCTTGGATTGCCATTATCAGTACACAAACTACTAGCATCATCTTAACACTTCCATTCACAAAACTGACAGTACCTCGTAGCTGGCAGGCTTCTTTGCTAAACTTGATGGGATGAAAGGTTCTTGTTAACTCTGTCCTTGACTCCCAACTTGTGTATGCCATGAGTGGCCTCTCCATTGCGGTGTCTGTTTTACAAAGCATGGACAAACGGGGTTGAGGTTTCCTCTGGAATCGTGATAATACATCGACAGCTACCAAAAGCTTGGTAGCTTAGGAGCGTTGCTTATCCAAGGGTTAGGGTGGGATAAACGTCAGAATTCTTAGACTACACAACGTCTGTCTACTACTCAAGCTCCTACATCACCTTTTCTGTTCTCAAGAATCTGCCTGGGCATGTTGGGTCAGACGACGTGCGTCTCTGGCTTCACTAGAGGGGTCATCTATCTGGAGATCATGGAACGTATCGCGGTTGCTGCCACTCTTTATCAAGCAATAACAGTGGTGGATTTGAGGAATGGGATGGACACTTCTTTCTGGTATGATGCCTGGTTCAATGAAGATGTTATGGGTGACAGATTTCCGGCAATACACGGTCATTGCAAGAAAAAAAAAACAGCTTTCAGTTGCCGAAGTGCTTGCCTCCAGCCTCACCGATTCAAGTCTTTTTGTGCCAAGACTCTCGCCGCAGGCAAGTACAGAACTCCATCAATGATGCAAGGGATGCACGTCACGGCTCGTTCTGCCTTGCCCAGGGAAAACTGGATTTAGGCAGTCTGTATTGCCTGCTTCAGTCTAAGGACGCCCCGCCTCACTCAGCCGCCAAATTCATCTATGAGTCTCACGCTCCTCTGCGGGTGCACAGTGGGTAGGTCGGCCGACCCCACTTTGTGGACCCACTACCTTGCATTTGCTTCGTTTTATTCCTGCAACAAAGTAATGACATGTACATGTGGAATCAAGTGAATTGTACCAAAAAATCTTTGTCTTTGCTTGTTAGCTCCCCAAAAGAGTGTTTTGTTGGCAGTTTTGACTATGTAATTATATGGCGAAATTACCGTCAACAAGTCCCCCCACACTTAAGTCTTTGCTCGTCCTCGAGTAAAGGTTAGAGATAAAAGTAAACATGAACATAACATTTTCAAGATATACAACAAACATAAAGTTTATTCAAAACATTTCTTATACAAGTGGGTTTTGTGGCATTGGCTAACATATATCCTTTAGATGTTGAAAAGTGGAACAGTTCTCTAAGCAAAGTCATCTTTCCAATTTCACATCTTAGTACCTGGAGTTTTTTTATAAGTTTTTTAAAAGAAAGCGCATAGATCAATTTTACTCCTCCAATGGTACTCTTAGATCGCTCAATGATAAAAGATTCCTTACCAAGGCATAGCTCATAGTTGTCTTATTTTTCGTCCTACTTCTATAAGGTTTATGTGGAGATCAGGTAGGGATGAACATGTAAACACACTTGCATTGCATATGTTGCAAATTCAAAATAAGAATCCAAGATGTGCTCTTAGATCAAGACTTGCATGTGTGTTAAACATGATGGTCAACTTTATTGTGCTTCTTTAGCAAAGGTGTGATCTCTCTCTACTTAGATTATTTTGAGACATGGCTATCTCTCTCTTTTTTCAATGTGTGAGTTTTGCTTGCTCATTTATTCCTTTATTCTTGGACTTTCTCATGTCCTTTTTTCAATACTTTTGCATAGCCATATCTTTATTAGAGAATTTTTAGAGAGAGAGATCACACTAGACTATTATTGGAGTATTTATTTGGTGGAAATGAAAGACATGTTTTTGCATACTTCCAGTGTAGAAGTAGCATGTATATGTGGGGTGTATGTAATCTTGATCTTGGGAGCATGATAAATTTCTCAACAAGGGTCAACAAGGTTTGACTAAGCTCAAAACAATAACAGGTAATATATGTAGAAGGTTTATATCATGTATGGTCATAGCATTTGGCTTTGGTGGAAATTTTCTCACCATTGAGGAGCATGTGAATCTATGGTTTCATGACAATTTCAAAAAATAATCTCCAAGTGATTTGAATAGAAAATGTATGAGTCATGAGCCAAGAACTATATCACATTTTTTAACAATATAGTCAATATGATCTTCCTATTAATATTTTTTCCACAAGTATAAGTGTTGACACCAAATTTGGTAATTTTATTAAATTTGGTAATTTTATTACCAATGGAAGTCTATGGAAGGACCCCGATGATTTGAAAATATTAAGTTGAAGACGGAAAAAATCATATACATCACCGTTGCCAAGTATGAAAGCTTATTTAATATTTGGCAAGGAGCGACACACAAAATGCATCACATAAGACTTGCTGGCTGGTGATGCTTGTGCATGTGAATTAAAAGAAGCCAGCCGGATTCCATATGTTCAACGTACATGCTATCTCCAATATGGATCGGTTCAGAAGCAGCACATTGATATTCAAAAGGGAAGCATACCGATTTTATTATTATTGGAAAGTGACATACTTATAGCCGGGCTACTCAAGAAAATAAGAGAAATCTTTTGGTGGAGCTCGTAAGTGAAGGGAAAGTGCGACAAGCTAAAAAGACTCGCATGCATGTATATATATATATAGTCCAAGGGAGGCACGATTGGTTGATGGACTAGGAAAGTGCTAGCCGGACATGATGAAGATACGAAGCAAATTAACTTGACGTGGTTGCCTGGCGAAAAGAAATCAATGTAAATGCACGCAGAGTCATTGTATCTTAATATTTTTCTTTATTTTAGACATATTTTGTTAGGAAAGTCCCTTCATGACTCTTATCAGCCTATGGTATAAATATTGGACATCGGCTATTGTAATAGATATATAGACATCAATCAAAATCAGTCTTTAGTTTTTTGGCTTCACGCCAACCCTTAGGAGTAGGAGTAATGTAGCTTTTCGGTGAGTTCTTCAGCAAACAGGGTTGCATCGACTGATCGACCTCTAACTTGCTTGTGAGTACCGTCATGACTTGTATTGTGCTTGTAAAGCTGTATCAGCTGATTGATATTTTATGAGCCATAATATAAGTTAGTTATCGATCTGTATCGTAGTTTGTAAGGCTGCATCAGCTGATTGATATGACGAATCATAATATAGATCAAAGTTATCGATCTTGTGTTAAATAACTTGTTGTTTAATACAATATCACCAGTTATAGAATCTGCCAAGATTAGTAAGATTTTCCTTGTTGTTTTTGGTTGATTCACCAGTTATCGATCTGGTTATAATTACTGTTTTATTAATTATATCAAATCACTTGATTGAGATAGAGATAGATCGGCATCATATCATCTTAATTAGTCGTCATTTGATCTGGTCACGCTTTAAATCTCATAATTGATGACTTAATTCCGCTAGATTGGTTGTTTTATCTCTATTCTAATCAAACATAGTATACATCCAAAGACATGTTTCAATCTTGAATAAACTCACTAGTTAATGAGATCTAATCTAATGACACTATCATAGCTGCATCGATCCGGTCGAACCTCACTGGTAAGACTTTAGATTAGAAATTATCGATTATTGGTTTTGTTCATGATCGAGATATGTACTCTATTTGTTTGTTATGCCTGCATCGGCTATTTTAGCCGATTGCCTATGCTCTCACACATATGGCATGTTTTCATGAATCTGTTGATATATAGATGGTTTTATAGATTCTTTGGCTTTAGTTTGTTATCATTATTAGAGCTGCATCGATCCGGTCGAACCTCACTGTTGATGATAATAGATTAGATTCAGATTGTTTATGAATTCATTTATGGTAAATAGTCGATTATTCGTGTGTTATACTCTTTTCATCAAACTTATGGGCTCAATGTTTTATACTGATCATGTTCTATTTAGCCGATGATGTTTTCTTATATTGCTATTTTGCTGGATGTCGACTCTGTAGTCAATGGCCATATCAATTGGCTATTTGGCCACATATTGGAACTTTTTGGTGCAACACCAATATGTTCCACCTTAAACTACTGATTATTCTCTCCTTAGTCAATTGCAGGGTCAAATTGACTGGCACGCCTTTGGTCCCAAAACTGACCGTTCTTGTGTTGAAGCTAAGCAGATCTTCGGGTTCACTCCATCAAGATCATCCGGCCTACTGTGTGTTGATCATATCGCGGCATTTTTGTGTCAACAATAAGCATACGTAAGAAATAAACTTTTATGAAGCTTCTATCTCTTAAATGTCATGATCATATTACTTTTCAAAATTTTAGCTAGGTGTGGCTCTTCTTGTTTTATTTTTCATGAAAGTTGTCAAAAATATAAAAGAAATGTACTAAAGGAGAGGGGCAACATTGAAAACCTATATTTAGACATGGATGAGTGTGACAAGGACTGGCAGGTGGGCCTAGGCCAACCCCACCTGGAGGCCTCTAGCTCCACTAGCGTCTTCCTCTCTGTTGTAGACGTGTTTCTGCACTTCAAATTTTTGGACGTCGCCCCACGTGCATTTTGTGGCTGTTTGATTTGAAATTTTGCATGGCCACCTAACTCTGAATGCTGGTTGACGTGGCAGGCTTTGGAAAGCTCAGATGCTGCACTAGGGGGTTGACTGACCATCCCACACTTGGTCCAAACTTTACTCTGAAATTTCATACAATATAGACATCAAGTGCAAGGAAAAACACCAGCAGAACTGAAAACAATTTTTATTTGAATTAAACTCTTAGGCATGTTTATAAAGTGATGAAGAAATGAAAGCAACAACATTATTTGAAAACAAAACAACCTCTATGCCTAAGATTTTTTTTGTGAAGGCCATGAGAAGCTCATGGTGATGGTGGATAGAGGAGATCATCTCTTCCCATGGCCTTTGCAATGCGAGTGATCTTTGCATTGGTGCTAACGCGGAGAGCGTGGAAATTATCTTCTAAGTCGAAATTGGCCATTTTACCTCCACTACTCTCTCTTGCAACACCCTATTGTTGTTCCTAAGTGTTGCAACTACACCTACGAGCCTTTCCATGTCACTCTTTTTAGCGGGCTCTTCATCTTCAAAACACCCCAGCAGTCCATTGATGGATGGTGGGTTGCTTGACCGCCGGACCATTTTGGGTGAACTAGCTGACTCTAAGAATTCTTGCAATGCCTTCCTCTCATCAGTGTCGAGCGAAGGTGTAAACACCTTCCCTCGCCCAGCCCCGCCGCCAATAATCTTTCGATTCTTCATCCACTTTGGTGTTGATGGCGAGGACGAGGTGTACTCGGCGCTTGACACATCACCAGATTTGGTGATGAGCACCATCTTGATGTCACCACTGTCTTTATTGAGGGGGAGGCAGGCCGGGATCTCGACGCTGTTGGTATAAATTAATGCACACAGAATAATCTACAAGTGCACGGATATTATACCGATGTAGCACTTTACCAGGAGTACATCGAGGAAACGTGTGTGAGAATAACCAAATCTAACTTATCCCAACTTCACAATCAAAACTAGATAATAGGAGTGTAAAGGAGACTGCTAAGGTCTTCTAGTTCTAACTTCGGTAAGCTTTGTCTTCTATTGTTCAATTCTAGGGGTATTACAAGAGAAAACACAGGCAAAGTATGTTTTCTATAGCAACAATGTCCTGCTAGGCCTACTAACGGGAGGTGGACAACAAAGGATTCAATGAGGCTATAAAAGTCACCCTCACGAGCTACCACCGATCCGAAAAATAGGGTACACTCACGAGTAACCGAGTCTAAGCACCACGCTTACACTATGAATACTACTTTAACCCAGGAGCTACAAGGATTAAAGTACTCAAAAGAGAGTCACAAACCTGAATAACAATATGAACAAGATGCTTACTTGAATTAGAAGTCGATTACCAGAGAAATCTCAGAAGCAAGCTCGAGAAGAACTTGATTCCACCAGGGTACAAGCCATAGAGAGAGCACCGATGGGCCGAGACTCCTCCAAACTCTTCCCTCTCACTCTACCTCACTATCTCTAATACAAGACTAGATCCTATTGAGGACTAATCTTCTCTTGATTGCGAGCTATGATCCTGGTGGACATCTGAATTAGGGTTTCAGGCATCTCAGCTCTTAGGATCAAATACCTATTCCTCCTCCTGAGGGTGGTAGGAGCTGGTATATATAGCCCGAAGCATCCAACATGAGTCTTTGGATCAAACCAACTTTAAGAACGGCGGAGATGCAATCCTTAAGGCAGTGGAGAACTGATATAACAATGAGGCTGACAGGTGGGACCCACAAGGCCTAGGCGGCCTCCAGGTGGGGTCGGGCGGCACCATATGTCAGAGACATGTGTCCCGTTTCTGTGATTCGCCTTCTGGAGTCTTCTAGAGTCTTCCCACGTTGATTACGCGGTGGAATTCCGTGATTTCTTTTTACGAATAGGTCCTCCTTTGTGTTTTTTTGATTTAATTCTGCTGAAAACATAGATTCACCAAAACTCATGGAATTTGTTAGTTTAAACCCCTAAGTCTACATTGGTGATCCATTTTAGCCATTTATTCAAGTTATATTGATGGGTTATGATGAATGTTAACTACCGTCAACAGACATCGTTGAAAACATGGATGTCGGGAGCCTTCTTGGGACCGAGTTGGCTTGTGGTAGACCTCTTCAGTGTCCTAGACCTTGGCTCAATCTTGGGTCAGTTTTTATGTGGTGACAAGGTGCGCAGGGCATAGTGGGAGCGAGCTGGGGGCAAGGTTAGGGTCGGCCGACCCTCATGGTGGTCGCTCGACCCCCTCGATGCCTCTGGCTAGCCTTCGGTTGGTGGGATGATAGCCAGGGGTGGCACATCAATGACGTCCACTGCCATGACAACCATTGTTGCAGGTGGATCTATGAAAATGGAACTCTTGAGGTTGGAAGGCCCTTCATCGTAAGGCACAAAGGTGTTTGAGAGTGTGAAAAGGTGGATCTTGGCCTTTAGTTTGAAGCAAGGTGGAGGAGGAAGAAGAGTGGAGTGAGGGGGCTAAGTAGAGAGGGAGCACTATTTTAACGTTACCAAACCTAGGATTTGAGACTAGTGAATGGATGGGGAAAAAGTCAAGGGGAGCGTGAGCCAAACTTGAAGTTGAGTGGCCAAAAATTGGTCGTCGCCCGACGCTCCTCTAGGCTTAAAATTCAAAACTTGCAGTGGCGTGATCATCTCCCTGGTGAAAGGAAGCTGTGCACCAAGTTTTGCTTGAAGAAGCCATGGAAGGGGCATCACCCTAGGTCTAAGTTACATGGTTTGGCACTCTATTCTTAGCATGATGTTTTCTATCTTATTCTCTAAGTGTGTGCCAAACATGGCTCATAATGGCCACCATTGCCACGTTTGCCGACCCCTCTCTAAAGGCCAAAAGAATGATTCTTGGTGTGGGCCCTACTAGTGCTAAGGACATATGAAAAACTACTTACAATATATACATGAACATGAAAAATTAGATATGTTGTTTTAGCTAGGTCAGTTTATAAGCAAGAATGAAATCAATCATGTCAAATTTTTGTTCAGGTATAATATGTTCTAAGAAAACTTTGAGGCGTTGGCCATATACCTTAATATGTTGTCGTCATCATCCCAGAGAGTGATGGCCCCATGTGTTGATGTGTTGACAATGAGTAATGGCCCTTCCCATTTGCTTTTGAGCTTCCAATGTTTGAATAGCTTGACCCTTGAAATGAACATGAGGACTTTATCTCCTGGCTTGAACTCTTTCAAGTTGATCCTCTTGTCATGCCACTTCTTAGTTCTTTCCTTGTATATCCTAGCATTGTGGTAGGCCTTCTCCCTCCATTCTTCTAATCCTGAGATTTGCATTTGCCTGTTTTTTCCTAGCAGCTTGCAAATCTATGTTCCACTTCTTTATGGCCCAATGTGCTCTAAACTCCAGCTTGACAGGCAAGTGACATGTCTTCCAATATGAAAATTGGTATGTTGACATACCAATAGGTGTCATATATGTGATCTTGTATGCCCACAGTGCATCGGGGAGCTTGTTCCTCCATCCTACCCCCATCTCATTCACAATTTTTGTTTGCCACGTCAATAAATCAAGAACATTCTACAAAAGACTGTGAACGAGATGGAAGACCAAGCTACTTGATGCACTCTAGGTATACAGGACCGCATACAAGACACCCATTGGTATGCCACCGTACCAACTTGTATATGGAAAGACATGGCACTAACCTATCAAGTTGGAGTTTAGAGCACATTCGGCCATAAAGAAGTGGAACATGGATCTACAAGCTGTTGGGAGAAACAGGAAAATGGAAATCTCATAATTAGAAGAATGGAGGGAGAAAGCTTACCACAATACCAGGATATACAAAGACAGAAACAAGAAGTGGCATGACAAGAGGATGAAATTGAAAGAATTCAAGCCAAGAGATAAAGCCCTCATGTTCAACTCAAGGGTCAAACTATTTGGACATGGAAATCTCGAAAGCAAATGGAAAGGGCCATTCCTCGTCATCAACACATCGACACATGGAGCAATCACACTCCAGGATGATGATGGCAACATATTCAAGGTAAATGACCAACGTCTCAAAGTTTTTCTTGAACATATAATACTTGAACAAGAAATGGATATGATCGATTCCATCCTTGCTCCTGAACTCACCTAGCTAAAACAACATATCTAAATTTTCATGTTCATGTGTAAATTTGAGTAGCTTTTCATAATGTCCTTAGTCTTAGGGCCTGTTTGGCAGGGCTCTGGCTCCTCTGAAAATGGCTCCGGCTCTGGCTGCTCTGAAGGAGCAGCTCCTCTGGAGGAGCTGAAGCCGTTCTGGAAAACGTTTGGCAAAACGGCTCCTTTGCACTAGACGACGTGAACCCACAGCAAGGAGCCGCGCGAAGCTCGTTTTTGAGGCTTGTCCTGCGCAGGCAAAAAATGGTTCCGGCTCTTGATCGGCTCCCCATGCGGAGCCCTTTCCAAAACAGGCATTTGGCACAGCTCCTGCAGGAGCCGGAGTTGAAGCCCCTGCAGGAGCCCTGCCAAAGAGGCTCAGTACAACCCACACCAAAAACCAAACTTTTTGGCCACTTGAGAGGGGTCGGCTGATGTGGCTTTAATGGCCAATAGGACCCAAACTTGGCACACACTTAGGACTTAGGAAAACAAACACTATGCCAAGTTTATTATCTTGAACCCATGACAAAGGCACGTCAGGCGACGGTCCACGCATGGCCATTTCAAGCCATTTTTAGTCCATGCCTTCCCAACACCGAGGAGATCATCCCACCACTCAAAGTTTAAATTTTTGGGAGTGGAGGAGCATCGGGCGACGGCAAGACTATGGCCACTCGTTTTCAAACTTTGGCACATTCTCCTCTTAACCATCTCTCAGCCATTCCCTACAACGAAAGCTTGGTTTGGCAACGTTAAACTAGTGCTCCCTCTCTACTTAGCCCTCTCGTTCCACTCTTCTTCCTCCTAACTTCTTGCTTCAACCCAAAGGCCAAGATCCACCTTTCCACACTCTCCAACACCTTTTCTGTGTCACCACCACGCAAGAATGGCAAAGCCCCCATTGTACCTTATGGCAAAGGGCCTCTAACCTCGAGAGTGCCATTTCAGAGGGTGCCTGCAACAATGACAGTCATGGCGGTGGACGGCATTGACGTGCCACCCTTGGGTATCATCCCACCAACCAAATGCCAACTGGAGGCATCGAGGGGGGTCAGGCGACCACCATGTGGGTCGGCCGACCCTGATCTTGCCCCAAGCTCTCTCCTACTTTACCCTACGCACCTTGTCACCACATAAAACTGGTCAAAGGTTGTGCCGAGGTCTAGGACGCCGAAGAGGCCTACGACAGGCCAAATTGGTCTCAAGAAGGCTCCCAACGTCCATATTTCCAACAACGTCAAGATCCTAGACTGCCTCCCCCTCAACAAAGACCGAGGTGAGTTCAAGACGGCGCTCATCACCATGTCTGGTGATGTGTGAGGCGCCGAGTACACCACGTCCTACTTGCCATCAACACCGACATGGATGACGAATCAGCAGATCGTTGGTAGCGGGCTTGGGCAAGGGAAGGTGTTTAAACCCTTGCTCAACACCGACGAAAGAAAGGCACTGCGGGAATCCATGGAGTCTGCCACAGTTCGCCCAAAACTGTCTGGCGGGCAAGCAACCCGCCATCCATCAACGGACCACCATGATAAGGCAAATGTTGGCCCAATTAATGATGCTCCTTCTTTGCAACTGTTGGGAAAGTGGCTGTTGCGGCGGAGTCCGAGGCGATGATTTGCAGCTTTGGTGGCATTGGCACGCGCCCATAGTGGCGCAGGAGCTGGCGGTGGTGGAGGTGGAGCAGCCAGCGTCGGATCGACGGCCAAGCTGCTCGTTGCACTAGGATGGCGAGAGTACATCAGCAGCCTACCTGGTGCCGACATGCGCGCCGCCCTCGTCGATGGAGATGCTCGAGTCGAGGAAGGGCTACGAACCACCCTCACCGGCGATGGAGTCAGCGTCGAGAGGGCCGGCTCGGTGACTATCCTCACCGGGGACCAGATCGGTGACGTCGGCTCAATGTCTAGTTCAGCAGCTTTTCGTGCTGCCGATGGCCAAGCCAAAGCCTAGAGGTGTGCACGGGCTGTAGCCATGCACACAGGGCACAGCGGCAGAGCCGAAGCTGCTAGAGCCGGGACTGCCGGTGTTGGTGCCGCCGGTGGCGGTGCCGCTACTGATCAGTTGAAGGCCGGCCGGGACGATGGTGCGGTGACCACTACATCGTTGAAGGCTCGATGGCGTCACCCAAGATGTCCTCAAATATCCGTTCACCTGCATTGTAGTTTCTTCTCTGAATTCCTCGATTTTCAGTTTGAACACTACTACTCGCTGATTCTTTGGTAAGTAGTCTTTGCCCCCGATGCAAATGCAAACTATATGTTTCAATTAATACATGTTAACACTAACTGATTTTCTATAGCAATACGTATTACGGCTATCTGTACTGCATCTTTCATATCATTGGACGAAGCCTTGAGCTCTCCAAACAATTAACATGTTGACTTCATAGCTGTCGTGGTTCGTGTCAGAGCGTGTGACTGTTAGACCTTGTTTCCTGATGCGTTTAGGGAGCATTGTGTTGGATAACCTAGTCTCGGTTAGTATTTTTGGTGCCTGTTTTTAGCTTCTATTCTTAGGTGTTTGATTCAGTCTAGAGCTCACTACGAGCGCGTCTATAGAAGCCTGGTGCATGGCGATCTCATGCAGCGGCGGCTTAGCTTCCTTTGAGTCTGTAGTGGACTAGTACTAACAACGCACTGCATTGGCTCATTCGTGGGATGGCTCGAACCTATAGGAGGCTGTGTGGTGCATGGTGGCTTCGGCCTGTAATCGAGTCTGCACATAAACGGATCAATAGAGAAGAAAAGGCTACGGCATTTTGGTAGCACCAAATACACTGAGTTCATCCACTAAGATAGCGTTGAGTTTCTGTGTGTGTGTTGATCCAGGGCTGCCTTCTCCGTCTCCAGCAAGGGTCGCCAGTGAGCAGGAGGCAACAAGTGACATCAGAGCCCAGGTTGCCATCAAGGTCCATCGTCACGCCATCAAGCATGCCACGTGGACGGTAGGCCTCGCCAACTACGTCGCGGTGCGACGCTGTAGCGCGGGAATGGATCCAGCAATGGCGATCATAGTGTGGTGATCCACCGTGTTGTGAGGGAGAGCGGCGGCAATGGGCTGTACCCGTTGCTGACCAAGACCAACTACTATTCATGGGCAGGGCTCATGAGGTTGAAGCTGCAGGCGAGAGGCCTATGGACAGCGGTGAACATCGACACCATCGACTACACCGCCAATCGCAATGCTATGGAGGCTATCACGCCTGGGGTGCCTCCGGAGATGCAAGGGGCGATCGCGAACAAGGCGGCTGCCAAGGTCGCATGGGACGCGCTCAAGAAGACGCACCATGGCGTGGACCGGGTGCTCCTGGCGAAGGCGAACACGTTGCGGCGCAAGTTCGACTCGCTCAAGTTCGAGGACGATGAATCCGTCGATGACTTCGGCATCCGCATCATCGACCTCACCAACCAGCTGGAGGTCCACAACAACGGCTACACCGAGCCAGAGATCGTGCGTAAGTTCCACCAGGCGACTCCACCAAGGTCCTCACAGATCGTGATGGCGATCGAAACACTTCTCGATATCAATACATTGTCTATTGAGGAGTTGATCAGGAGACTCAAGGCGGTGGAGGAATGGTACGAACTCGGCGACGATGGCAGCGGCAGGGCATCCACTGGTCTGAACCTGACCGAGGATGAGCTCGTGGCGTGTGTCGCATTGCGGCTCCAGCTCTCTGGCATTGGAGGCTCGAGCGGCAACTGCACGTCGTCGGGCTAGGGCCATGGCCACGGTGGCGAGCGCGGCCAAGACACTAGTGGCTCAAGTCTATCGATGGGAGCGGCAAGGGGAAGCGCATCGCCGGCGACGAGTGCAAGTATTATGGCAAGACGGGTGACGAGATCCCAACATAGGAGTATGTTAAGCCTCGGGATCAAAGGTTTCCGACCACGAGATCCCCCGACCGACCCTTCCAGGATCGCCCAAGGGGGGGCTTGAGGACTATACCTATGGGGTACACTCACGCGTACCCTCAGGCAAAGGGATCAGGCCAAGCCCGAGCACGCCCTCTGCCTCTGCTCGGGGCTTGGGGCTCGTCCGAGACTCAGGCTCGGGATCGATGGAGGCTTGGGCTTAATCCATGGCTCCCTCCTATCCTTCGGTGCCAGCCAAAGCCCGGGCACGATAAGGTGCACCCAAAACCGAGCACTCCCCCATGGGCACGGCTCTGTCAACCACTCCTCCGATAGGGTCACACACGGGGCGTGATGCAAGAAGACAAACTCCTTCGCTGGCTTCAGGGGCACGGGGGCTTTTGGACCCATATGTCAGCCCCTCAAGCTGGACTCCTTTACCACCAAGAAGCCTCAAGAAGGTGCACCTAGTGAAGGCTGGTCTAAGGCAACACAACCTGACACTCAGCGTGTTAAAATAGAGCAGCCGGACGACGCCCAGAGCTTCTTCGGCTCAACGACATCGCCATGGTCCACACGACGCCACTGCATGACCCTCTTGGACTTTGTCGCATGTAGACCATAGGCTCAACTCCCCCAAACTGCTATGTACCCGACCTACCTCAATATTTAAGGGGAAGGTCAGTGTAAGTGGAATTCTCCCCATTGTTCCATTAATTGATCAATAGTTTATAAAGGAGTTACATGACCCTTCCACTACTAGGACTTCATTCTAGACTCCACATATTCTAGGCTATTCATATTCTAATACCCTCCTGCAGTCTCTACTGGGAGATGATCGAACATTGAGACTGGATCAAAAGTTGAGGAAGACAGCAGTTGGTAACCCCTTAGTAAATATGTCGGCATACTAAAGGGATGTAGGAACATGTAGAACCCGCACAGCACCAAGGGCCACACGCTCCCGGACAAAATGGATATCGATTTACACGTGTTTGGTCCTTTGGTGATGAACTGGGTTTGTTGACAAATACACGGCACTGATGCTGTCACAATAGATAAGAGTAGCACGTGGTAAAGGACGATGGAGCTCACCCAAGTGTTGGTGAATCCAACAAGCCTCAGCCATGGCATTGGCAACACCTATTCGGCCTCAGCACTAGACCGTGAGACAGTGTGTTAGCGCTTGGACGACCATGATATAAGATTATAGCCAAGAAACACACAATACCCAGAAGTAGAGCGACGGGTATCCGGGTAGCCTGCCCAATCAACATCTAAGTAGATGATCAAATCATGTGACCGGCTGTGAGAGAGAGTAAGACCGTACTCCATGGTGCCTTTGATATATCGCAGAATGCGTTTGATGAGAGCAAAATGGGACACACAGGAGTCATGCATATACAAGCAAACTTGTTGGACGACGTGAGTAATGTCTAGCCGTGTGAGCGTCAAGTATTATAACGCCCTAGTAAGACTGCGATATAGAGTAGGATCGGCAACCGGTGGTCCATCTTGGGAGGACAACTTAAAATGAACCTCAACCGGAGTTTGGCATGGATTGCATGATGACATATTTGCCTTGTCCAAAATTTCAGCAGCATATTTAGCTTGAGAGAGGAACAGACCTGAGGATGACCGCTTGGCAGAAACACCCAAGAAGTAATGAAGATTACCAAGACCAGTCATGGCAAATTCTTGCTGCAGGGAGCCAATAATATGTTGAAGAAGGTGGTGGGATGAAGCCATCAAGATGGTGTCATTCACATATAATAGAAGATATGCGACATCCATCCCATGAGTGTAGATGAAAAGCGAGTTGTCACTTTTAGAAGCCCAAAAACTAATTGTGGTGATGAACGCTTGGAAGCGGTTGTACCAAGCTCGTGGGGCTTGTTTGAGGCCATAGAGAGCTTTGTTGAGCTTACACACATAATTGGGACGAGCCAGATCAACAAACCCAGGAGGTTGTTGGCAATAAACAACTTCATTAAGAGTGCCATGCAGGAATGCATTTTTGACATCCAATTGATGAATAGGGCAATCACGGGAGACGGCATGCGGCAATACTCTGTGAATGGTAGTTGGCTTAACCACGGGACTGAATGTCTCATCATAATCAAGACCATGTTGTTGAGAAAATCCTCGCACAACCCAATGAGCTTTGTAACGAGCCAGAGAGCCATTAGCATTGTGCTTGTGACGGTAGAGCCATTTTCCTAAAACAATATTAGTATGTGGTGGCGGTGGCACAAGGTCCCATGTTTGATTAGCAATGAGGGCACCATATTCCTCCTCCATGGCATGCTTCCAATTTGTATCAAAACGAGCACCAAGATATGTTTTTGGAAGCAAGCTGATATCTATGAAAGCCATGGACAAATTGCAGTATGCCTTCCCGTCATGTTGTCATGGTTGGCTGATGCCAGACTTGCCCCTGGTTTGCATGGCATGTTGGTTGATGGTGGGAGGGACAGGCACAAATAGGCGCTTTGGATGAGCACATAGCAGCTGGGATGATAGCTGTGGTGGAGCCGGAGGGCGCAGGCGGACTTGGTGGAGCAGCAACAGCTGGTGAAGCGTCGGCAACATGCCATGTGCGGGGAGGCAGGGGCGGGTCTCATGGGGCTGGTGGAGGTCGCCTGGCCTGTGGATCTCATGCGACCACGACCCCCACTGACAGCGCAACGGGGGGTGGGGCCTGTAGCGACGGCGGGTGGCACGAGCAGCGGTGCATCTCGTTAGTCATGCGGGGTGGGGGGGCTGGGGGGCGGGGGCGAGCAATAGGAGAGGAGGAGAAGAGGAGCGGGTGCGGCCTCGCCTAGGGCGCATGCGGCCGGCCATGGAGGGTGTGGACTCACCGGGGGGTAGGAGCGGCCACAGCCGTGGCACGAAGCTCGCGGCTGGTGGAGCTCACGGCCGGCGTGGAGCGCACACACTGGGCGAATTCGGTCATGGAGGAGACGACGCCGTGTCGCGGTGGGCCATCAGGGAGGCGAGAGAGGGGCGCGGCCTCGCGACGAGAGAAGACGAGAGCGGCAGCAGCTCCACCATTTTGGTGAATCTGACCCTCAGATCCACTATTTTGGTGGATCTGAATTTGGTGGAGCTGAACTGTTTGGCAAACTTTTGTGAAGTGGAGTTATTTTTGCTGAATCTAAAGTTGGGGGAGCTGTCCTAAACAGACCATATCTTTCAGCTAGCTTCATGTTCATCACATCACAAAAGCAAAAAACGGCAAGGTGACTTTGTATGACGATGCCCGTATGTGCCAGTTTTGTATAAGCGTAAACGACGAACACGGAAACACCGGACGGTGCACGGGCGCATAGCAGCGTGGCACGGCACACTGTCGATCTGCCTGCGTTAGGTACACGCGTCACAGGGACGCGGCGGCGAGCCACGTGAGCGTGGGACCGAGGGCTTGGCCGATGGTGAAATTTTTGCATTTTGGTCTTTTTTTAAAAACATTTTTTATAAATAGCTTCTTGTCGAAATGTTTTCTGACAATAGACTATTTTTCGACGTATTAGGACACGACGCCAAGGTGTGAGGCTTGGCGCTGTGTCAGACAACGCCGAACTTTTGCCACGTCAGCGCGGACTCCGGTCGCAGTTGCCACGAAGGCGTTGGGCCCCGCGTACCTCGGCGCTGTGTTACTTCACACCGAGTCGCAGACCTCGGCGTGGCACTGCTCGACGCTGGAGGTCTGGGCATTCCACGCCGAGTTCCTGGTAGGTGGCTTGCTCTTTATTTGGAGCAGACAAAACCAGTGGGGCCAGGGGCAGCACGTGGACAGCATTAGCCTAAGGTTTGGACAGGGCAGACGGCAGAGGCGTGTTGGTCGGGTACCCGGGATGGCATGGGTCATGAACAGTGGCCGGAACAGCTTCTCTCCGTGTGAACCCTGCTGCCCTGGAGTAAAAGCCAGAGCCTTTTGTCTGTAGGACATCCACAAAGTGTGGTTTTGTGCAAAGAAGTGTGGTTTTGTGCAGCGCACACTGCTTTCGTCGTTTTGGTTTGGCGAACACCGAAGCCATGGTTTTTGTCCAAGATACGCTTCACATGGTAGAAAAATATCTCATAGTTTAGGAAGGGAGGGGAAAGAGTAAAATGTAAATGGATGCCCTTTGCTGCAATCTGCGGCTGTGAGAGCCCTTTGCAGCTTATAGTACTTGCAAGTGGCACAATATGATTATGGAAACACAATATTGATTGATGCCTGAACTTGCTGCCTCGTACGGAAACACAATATTCTTATGGTTGACTTTTTTGATCAGGCCATACGACTAGACATTTTGTTGTTTTAGAAAAATACCATGATTTTATGAAATACTTTGGTTTTGAAAACGTAACTTTGTTTGGATGTAAAGAACTTCGTAGTTTTGACGGTAATAACTTTCCTATTTATTAAAGTTTACAGGATCAAGTATTCATTTTCAGTTACCTTATTTTAAAGTTTAATTTTTAAATTTTTCAAATGACCACAGATGTTGATCTCTATCAAGTTGTAGTTTTAAGTTAGAACTACAACTTCGTAGTTGATAACTTTTTTTAATCTGAGATTGTTAGAGACTTAAGTATTCGTTTTAAGTTCTATAATTTCAAATTTAATTTTTTGATTTTTTCAGACAATGTTTAATGTTGATGTAGTCTACGTCTAAAGTTGTAGCTCTCAAATGTTCTACAACTTTATATTTGATAATACTTTTATCTGATCGTTTTAAATTCTTATATTTAAAATTTAAATTCTTTGAATTTTAAAATACAAAAAAGTTTGTGATACAAAAATAGTTATTAGATTTGTATTTACAAATATACCCTGATAATTAAATTTTTGGCAGAAATGTTACACTATAATAAAAGGAATTACGGTCAAAGTTTGATTTTAGAGGTCGCGTCAAGTCGAATTATATGCTTTATATTTGAGTATAAGAAGGCAGTATATCTATATACAAAGAAAAGCTGTGGCAAGAAAAATTACGGCGATTCTAGAGCACTGCTGGCCGCCGATTAGAAAAGGCGGAAAGGCCGAAGCTGCCACTCACATGTCATGACACCACGACACAGCAACAGCACAGGGTTCGCTTTAGCATGCCGAGCACGTAAGAGCCTTACAAGCACGTGTCCGGGAGCCGAGGAGATGCAACGAGAGGTCCAACTTGCCGGACTCCGAGGGCCCCACATGGCAGTCACCAGCCTCTCTTCGCCACCAGCCACGAGCACAGAATACACCAGCGTCGTCTCAGATCAGATTTTGCTTCCCTAGCTGTCTAATGCCGAAAGTGTCAGAAACAATAATGCCGTACTCCTAGATCAAGATGTGAAACGGCATGGCTCGGCTTTTCACCATGCTGAGAGTGGCTGCTTGCTTTTACTCCAGGGCAGCCGGGTTCACACCATCTGTTCGCGCTGATAAAAATGCAGCCAACCATGCCATCCCGGGTACCCAAGACCAATACGCCTCTGCCCTGTCCAAACGACCAAACCCCAGGTACCAATGTTGTCCACACGCTGCCACCGGCCCCACTAGTTTTGTCTGCTCCAAATAAAGAGAAGCCACCTGCCACGACTCTCGACGTGGAATGCCCAGACCTCCGGCGTCGAGCAGTGCCACGCTGAGGTCTGCGGCTCGGCGTGAAGTAACACAGCGCCGAGGTACGCGGGGCCCAACGCCTTCGTGGCAACTGCGACCGGAGTGCGCGCTGACGTGGCAAAAGTTCGGTGTTGTATGACACAGCGCCGAGCCTCATACCTTGGCGTCGTGTCCTAATACGCCGAAAAATGGTCTATTGTCATAAAACATTTCGACAGGAAGCTATTTGTAAAAAATATTTTTAAAAGGGACCAAAATGCAAAAATTTCACTGGCCGGTGCGACTCCCGGCAGCATGGGCGAGGTGAGCAGGCCGAGGAGGAACCAGTTGAGGCTGAGCAGTGCGACGGCATCGCCCGCGGGGCGGCACCCACGACACGTGCCTCCTGGACACGCCCACGACGGCGAATAGCCCCGCCATCAGCGGCAGGCATGTTAGTCTAGGATCTCGATTACGCGCTGTATGTGGATTGGATCAAACAAGAATTGAAGATGAACACAAGCTTTTTCAGGAGGACGACAGGGTGACAGCCCCCCTTTTTGGCTTATGATAATTTTGAGTACAATGCACCTAACCGGCTTACTAAGTGTACCCTCACACCTCAATGACCCAGCTACATATACCTGCAACTAGAGCCACGCAACTCTGAGCAACAACCGCTCAATCACACGCTAAACTTAGGGAAAAACAAACAATGCAGATAAACCGGAACGTGGGCGCGGCCATCGCGCCCAGCAACTGCCTCCCCGCGATCACCGCGTCCAGCATCCGCTCCTTCCTTATTTAGCCGCGTCATGCCACGTCCCAATCCATGTTGGTGCTCCTTGTGTCCAGGATTACGCCAACATACTCCCCCCTAAGCCTGGCACACACCGAGGTCTCTGACACCGATCAGGTGACTCATGATGCCTAGCTTAACTGCTGGCATTGCCTTAGTCAGCACGTCGGCCTTCTGCTCCTCAGTTCCCACTCTCTTCACCACAATCTGCCCCCTCTCAATACATTCCCTGATGAAGTGATACTTCAAATCAATATGTTTACTTCTTCCATGGAACACAGGGTTTTTCATAAGGGCAATGGCAGACTTGTTATCAACATAGAGAGTTACTGCCTTTGGCTCCTTCCCAGTGATTTCACTAATCAAGTTTCTCAGCCACAAAGCTTGCTTTGCTGCAGCTGTGGCAGACACAAACTCAGATTCACAAGAAGACAGGGTTACTGCTTTCAGTTTCTGTGAACACCAGGTGATCAGATTCTCATTCAAGTAGAATGCCATCCCTCCTGTGCTTCTCCTTTCCACTGAATCCCCAGCATGATCGCTATCACTGTATCCCTCTAACTTATCTGCACTCCCACCCTGGACATACACCAGCCCAAAGTTCAATGTGCCTCTCAAGTATCTCAGGATCTGCTTTACTGCCTTTGCATGCATAACTGTGGGCTTCTCCATGAATCTACTGCAGACTCCAACTGAATAAGCTAGGTCTGGTCTGCTGTGCAGCAAGTACCTCAAGCACCCAATAACTTTTCTGTACTCTGTTGCATTCACCAGCTTTCCTCCCTCATCTTTGTTCAGAATACTACCAGGTTCCATAGGGAACTTGGTTGGATTGCAGTCACCCATCCCAAATTGCATCAAGACTTTCTTTGCATAGCCACTTTGTTTTACAGTGATGTGATCAGAATTCTGCTCTACCTCTATGCCAAGGTAGTAGCTCAAGAACCCAAGGTCTGACATCTCAAACTCTGACATCATCTGCCTTTTGAAGGCATCTATCTGATCTGCATTTCCCCCAGTCACAATGATATCATCAACATACACTCCTATGATGACAGTGTCTGACCCTGTTCCTCTAGTGTATACTGCTTGCTCACTCAAGCATCTTCTGAAATTCAGCTTCTTCAGGCTTTTATCAAGCTTGATATTCCAAGCCCTGGGAGCTTGCCTAAGTCCATAAAGAGCCTTACTCAATTTTAACACATGCTGCTCTTTACCCTTGACTGCATAGCCTTCTGGTTGAGAAACATAGACTTCCTCCTCCAATTCCCCATGCAGAAAGGCTGACTTGACATCTAAGTGGTGGATTTTCCATCCATTGTTTGCTGCATAAGCCAATAGTAGCCTGACAGTGTCCAGCCTGGCAACAGGTGCAAAAACCTCCTCAAAATCAATGCCTTCCTTCTGAACATATCCCTTTGCTACTAGTCTAGCCTTATGCTTAACCACTTCTCCCTCTGAATTTCTTTTCAATTTATAGACCCACTTTAAGCCAATGGGTTTCTTCCCTGCAGGTAGCTTGACCAGCTCCCATGTCTCATTTTTGATAATGGACTGCATCTCCTTGTCCATTGCATCAACCCAATCTTGATGACTTACAGCTTCTCTGTAGCAAGTTGGCTCACCTGTTTCTACTAACAGAGCCTCAACATCAGAATCAACTAATTCAACCTCAGTTGTATTATCATACAAATCATCAAGTGTTCTGAATCTCATTGGTTCACTACTCTGAACTGTTGAAGGTGTGGAACCATTGAGCATAGGTATTGAGTGATGTGGAGTAGTAAACCCAGCTGCTAGAATTTCTCCCTGACTGCCTGTCTGATTTGAAACTGCAGCTGGTGACTGTGCCCAGTCTGTCACTCCATCATTCTGAACTTGTTCATTTGCAGCAGCCTGTTCAGTTGGAACTGACTGCTCCTGCTGAAACTCCTCATCTCCATAGTCACTCACATATCCCGTTTCTAGCTCAACATCAAAATCAGTTCTGATTTCACCATCAAACACTGATTCCCAGTTCCATTTTTCTTTTTCTTCAAACACTACATCCCTGCTCACAATAATCTTCTTTGTTTCAGGATTGTAGAGTCTGCATGCTTTGCTCCCTTCTTCAGCACCAAAATAAACCAATGGTTTGCTCCTGTCATCGAGCTTCTTTGGGTGTGGTGTGGCTACTCTGGCATGAGCTACACAGCCAAACACCTTCAGATGTCCAAGACTTGGTCTTCTACCATTCCAAGCCTCATAAGGAGTTTTATCTCCCATAACTTTGGTAGGCAGTCTGTTAAGAAGGTACACATAGTGTCTGACAGCTTCACCCCAGAACTCTCCTGGCAACATCATACTCTTCAGCAATGCTCTAGTCATATCCAGGACAGTTCTATTTCTTCTCTCAACTACTCCATTCTGCTGTGGAGTGTATGGAGCTGTGAACTGTCTCTTAATCCCAGCTTGTTCACATACACCTGCAAACACACCAGCTAGGAACTCTCCTCCTCTATCAGACCTGAGTGTCTTGATCCTGCACCCAGTGAAGTTTTCCACTTCTGCCTTAAACTTGACAAACATGTCACATGCCTGATCCTTGTTCTTCAGGAAATACACCTGCATCCATCTTGAGCAGTCATCAACCAACAGCATGAAATACCTATTTCCTCCAGCTGTTGGTGGGGTGATTGGTCCACACAGATCAACATAAACTAAGTTAAGCTTCTCATCTGATTGCCACTTTGCAGCTTTGGGAAATGCAGCTCTAGTCTGTTTAGCCGACAGACAGTCACTGCATACCTGTTCTGGATGCCTAATATCTGGCACACCAGTGGCCATCTCCTTACTAACTAACTGTTTCATTGATCTGAAATTGACATGTCCAAGTCTGCCATGCCAAAGCCATGCCTGATCATCTATCTTTGCCATCAGACATTCTGGTTCCACAGTAGTCAATTCTATCTTGTACATTCTATTCAAGGTTCTAGGTACCTTCATGATCAACCTAGCAGATTGCTTATCTACTACTTCCAGCATATCATCATCAAGTAAAATTCTGTGACCCATCTCAGTCAACTGACCTAGACTCACAAGATTACTTCTAAGCTTAGGTATGTAGTAAACATTAGATAGCACCCACTGATCACCTAGTTTACCTTGAAACACAATTGTACCTCTACCAAGAATTTCAACAGTGGAATCATCACCAAACCTCACCTTGCCATGAACTGCTCTGTCAAGATCTCTGAACTTCTGCAGATCACCTGTCATGTGATTGCTAGCACCATTGTCAAGATACCACCATTTGCCTGTTGATTCATTCCCTTCAGACAAAAGCAACTCAGGAACAACTCTGGCCTCATTCAGATATATCCTCTGAACTTTATCTGCCTGACAGCACTGTAGCTCGTCCGACAATACAGTTTCTGCCAGCAAAACTGCCTGTTCCTTCTCATCTCCTTTCTGTCCTTCTCCCTTCTTCTCTCCAGGACATCGATTGGCATAATGCCCATACTGGTGACATTTGAAACACTTGATGTGACTCTTGTCACTCTTCCCGGTGTCTCCTCTACCAGCACCACCACGGCCGCTGCTTCCACCGCCACGACCTCGGCCACGACCTCTCCCGCCGTTGCCTCCTCTCTCTTTCCCAGAAGAGTCACCACCAGCTCCCCGCTGTCTAGCTTCCCACTCCGCCTGCGTGAGCAACACCTGCTGATCTGCCTTCGCACCACGGTTAGACCGCCGTGTGCGCTCCTCAAACGCCTTCAGACGCCCCACCGCCTCATCAAACGCCAACGTCTTCAGATCGTAGAATTGCTCGATGCCTGCCACCACGGTGAGGAACCGATCTGGCACAATGTCGAACAATTTCTTCACCAACGCCGCATCATCAAGGCTCCCCCCCAAGCTGTTGTACTTAACTGACAATGTTGACAGCTTCCCAACAACTTGGTCCAGCGGATCTGCGTCCTTCATCTCGAGCGCATCAAATTCGCTCTTCAACGTCTGTAGCCGCGCGTCCTTGACTCGATCAGCACCCACGAATCTGGCCTTCAGTGAGTCCCAGACCTCTTTGCCGGTTTTCTTCTTGGCCACCTGCATCAGGATGTCATCAGGGATACACTGAAGCAGGTTGGCCTTGATCTTCCTATCCTTCGCCTTGATCTTCTCCGCCTCGGCCTCGGACGGCGCCGCCGCATCCGGATCTGGCTCCACAACCTCCCACTCCTCCCGATCTTCCATGATCGCCTGAACACGAATGCACCAACTGGTGTAATTCGTGTTCGTCAGAGATGGATACACCTGACGCGCTTCCCCGCCGCCGCGCGCACCATCCCCGCTCCCGCCGCCGCTTCCTCCGACGACAAGCGCCATGGACCTAATCTATGAGTGGCTCCGCGTGTAATCAAGGCTCTGATACCAATTGTTGGAACCGGTGGTGACCACCGAGTTCACGATCTTGGAGCTGGCTTGCAGCCGGCCCGACTCGTTACCACGAGCCTGCGCTCCCACAGGTCCCAGGTCCACCGGAGCTACAACATATAAGGCCTTGGGCCTTCTCAACCCAAAAGACTAGCCTGATAGGTGAGGGTTCTCCCGCCTTATATGTTATGCTCCCCCACCATCGCTACACGATGTGGGACTAAACCCCAACAATCTCCCCCTTAGTCACACATCGGGGTGCCCCCGCCATATGTGACGCTCGAGATTTTTTTTATCGGGGGTTGAGAAGGCCCAAGGCCTTATATGTTGTAGCTCCGGTGGACCTGGGACCTGTGGGAGCGCAGGCTCGTGGTAACGAGCCGGGCCGGCTGTAAGCCAGCTCCAAGATCGTGAACTTGGTGGTCACCACCGGTTCCAACAATTGGTATCAGAGCCTATGGTCAGAAAAGCTAAACCCGATAAAAAAAATCTCGAGCGTCACATATGGCGGGGGCACCCCGATGTGTGACTAAGGGGGAGATTGTTGGGGTTTAGTCCCACATCGTGTAGCGATGGTGGTGGAGCATAACATATAAGGCGGGAGAACCCTCACCTATCAGGCTAGTCTTTTGGGTTGAGAAGGCCCAAGGCCTTATATGTTGTAGCTCCGGTGGACCTGGGACCTGTGGGAGCGCAGGCTCGTGGTAACGAGTCGGGCCGGCTGCAAGCCAGCTCCAAGATCGTGAACTCGGTGGTCACCACCGGTTCCAACAAGGCATGGGGCGTCGCCTGACCACGCCACCGCGGCCACTGCAAGCGACATGCCCGAGTCGGCACGTTTCGCGCCGGCCTCATCTCGCGCCGCTGCCGCCGTGTCTTCCTCTCCCCGCCATCGTTTCGGCTGCTTCTTCTCAGGCTCGGACGCGCGGCTGCCGCCGTTGCCAAGATGAGCCACCGCCGTGGCTGGTCCCACGGGCTTGTCCCCCATGGACTTGCCCTGGTGCTTAGCGTGCTCTGCACTGACCTCGTCAGACGGGACGCCGACGCCGATCGAAGGGCCTCTAAGGCGAAGCCGGCGGCGCCAAGAGAGGGGTGCGCGGGGAAATCGCCTTGGCCAGCGCATGCCGAGCGAGCATGACTGGCAAAGTCTGGCGACCTAGAAACTAGGATAGCACGTGGGTCTCGATCCAATATTTTGGAAGATTGTGTATCAAAAAAAAAGGACTGCAGTGTTCTTATATACGTATATAAGACTCCAGCGTATCATAACGGTCCTGTCTCTCAACATATCGGATCGAGGCCCTCACCCACGGGCCACTGATCGACCCCATATCTTTCAAGGTCGTTGCGCCTTCCGAGTAGAAGGACATAGGTCTAATACGTTAGTGCTTCGAGGTAGGGTCGAAGCGCACTGCCGCCTATCAATCATCAACAGACGTCCGGCCGGCCTAAACCCTATCACACTTCATCCTAATCTTCATCTTTCTCCCGTCAACACCTTCTGAATTGTCAACAAGAAGCTACATAGAAGTGTTCGTTACTTTGATTTGCTTAGTTTCGTGTGTTTATTCCGTTCATGATTTAATCCACATGCATGCAAGATTGCAACTGCAAAAGGCCTGGCTAGATCCCAAGAGCTCCATCCGTCATCATGAAGATTATATTTAATTTCCAGAGCCGTCGAGGGGTGTGCGAGCTGATCCGCCGTACAGGGCCCTAAGTTTATGCCCCCCCCCCCCCCCCCAAGCCGCAGCTTCCTTAGCCCAGCTTTCCTAGGGCCTGTTTAGTTTCACTCCAAAATATCAAATTTTTTAAGATTCTTCGTCACATCGAATCTTTGGACGCATGCATGAAGCATTAAATATAAATAAAAAATAAAACTAATTACACAGTTTAGACGAAATCTACGAGACGAATCTTTTAAGCCTAATTAGACTATGATTAGACATTATTTGCCAAATAACAACGAAAATACTACAGTAGCATTTCGTCAAAAATTTCGGCATCCAAACGGTGCCTTAGTACAGCGTATATCCTGGACAGCAGCCACTCGCGCGCATTGATTCACCTGACATCCTGGACAGTAATCTTTTGTTCTTCTCTAGCCATATCAGAGTCTGCCACTGCAAGTTGGATCTGCAGCTTGCAGGTACCGATGGACAAGATTTGTTTAGGAAGTTAATTTCCATTCATAAATTACTTATGGATTCGGTAGGTCCCCTTGATTAGTCTGCGCATGAAAATTTTATTGTTTCAATTCAAGCTGCCTGACATACAATTTATTATATTTTAGATGTCGTCGGTGACCAACCATGTAATAAACAAGAAAAGGAGGTGTCCCCATCCAGGTTGGTGTTACAATATAACAAACCAAAGAAAGCGGACATTGACCTTTCTCGTTTTCCTTTTGCTCATGAGGCCCTCTAAGTTTGCACCGCCGAAGATTACACACTATTGAAAGCATTATGTTGCAACAAAAAAAAATCTGTCCACTACACAACCATGTGTTTTATGCAATTTCAATACATGAATTTTTTTGCACCATAGGATTAAGATCCAACAACATTTATCCTTCTTCTACCTTCAGCCTCCAGCCTCCACAAATCATAGATCACAGATCACATATTACAATTTTTTTTCTATGGAAGGACAAATCATAGATCCGCCGCCACCGCCGAGGCGCGCCGGGGCGAGCTTGCTGATCGCCGGCGCCAGCGCCGGTGGTCACCGGTGCACTACCGAAGACGGCTTCTTTGCCGAGTGTCACGAACTTTGCCGAGTGCTTTTTATCGGGCACTCGGCAAAGAAGCTGTTTGCCGAGTGCCAGAGAGAAAGCACTCGACAAACAACTGACACTCGGCAAACAATAACACTCGACAAAGGGGTGGTTTGCCGAGTGTCAGGATGGCTCGGCACTCGGCAAACTAGAATACTCGGCAAAGGGCCGCCTCCGTTAACAGCCGGCAGGCGCCGTTAATCTTTTGCCGAGTGTCTTATCCTGACACTCGACAAAGAGGCTCCTTTGTCGAGTGTTATTTTTTTTGACACTCGATAAACCATATTTTTTCACTTTTGACCTCGAAACTTTTTCTGTAGTCCTCATACAATACCTGGTACTCCATGTTCCAATGTGGCACATTTCTCAGACTTGTTCTATATTTCTTTAATTTATTTCATTTAATTGAATTTTCTTGGATAATTCAAATTATAACTACTAGTCATTCGAATAATGAAAAAATGAATGAAAAAATGATATTAATGTTATTTAGTATAATATGAGGCCGTATCTAGGAATAGACCACAAATTTCGAACATCTTGTTCACGAAACATGACTACGAACTTGCGGTCGAGTTGTTTTTAAATTCTATAAAAAACAAACGAAGTTCGAAAATCATAAAACTTGTCAAGATGTCATGATATCATATGTGGGGGCTGTGATAAAAAATTGAGAAGGTTTCGCGCAAGTTGTGATGTACGATGCTTGCAAACCGAAGAATCTCCGAAGAAGTTTCATGATTTCGTGAAGAAGCCGACGAGGTGGTAAGCATCGTACGTGACAAACTTGTGCGAAACCTCCTCAAATTTTTATCACAGCCTCCACATATGATATCTTGACATATTGATAAGTTTCATGATTTTCGGACTTCGTTTGTTTTTTTATAGAATTTAAAAACAACTCGACCGCAAGTTTATGGTCATGTTTCGTGAACAAGATGTTCGAAATTGGTGGTCTGTTCCTGGATACGGCCTCACATTATACTAAATAACATGAATATCATTTTTCTATTCATTTTTTTCATTATTCGAATGACTAGCAGTTATAATTTGAATTAACTAAGAAAATTCAATTAAATGAAATAAATTACAGAAATATAGAAAAAGTTTGAGAAATGTGCCACATTGGAACATGGAGTACCAGGTATTGTATGAGGACTATAGAAAAAGTTTAGAGGTCAAAAGTAAAAAAAATATGGTTTGCCGAGTGTCAAAAAATGACACTCGGCAAAGGAGACTCTTTGTAGAGTGTCAGGATGGCCGGCCCTCGGTAAAGATTTTTAATTTTTTTTTTAAAAATCCCTCTTTGCCGAGTGCCAGCCCGGTTGGTACTCGACAAAGAATTTTAAAAAATTAAAAAAATACTTTGCCGAGTGTCAGATCAGGGCCACTCGGCAAAGAATTTTTTTAAAAAAAAAACCCTCAGGTGGCACTCGGTAAAGAAGTAAAAAATATTAAAAAAAACCTTTGTCGGGTGCCAGATCGGAGGCACTTGGCAAAGGGGGATTTAACCCTGTCGGCTGGGCCGGCCCGCGCACATGCACATGCCAGCACCGCCGCCGCCCCCGCCCGCGCCAGCGCCGCCACTGCCCACGTGCCCGCGCCACCGGAGGAGGAGGAGAAAGAGAGGAAGAGGAGAGGTGGAGAGGAGGAAGGAGGAAGAGAAGGAGGCCGCCGAAGCAACGACGCCTTCGCCCTCGCGCGCTCCTGTAGTGGCGCCGCAGCAACGCCGCCGGGGTGCGGCGTGGCCCCACAGCAGCGGCGACCCGCATCCGGCCATCTCGGTCGCCATTCTACAGTGGTGAGCCCCTATGCCGTCTCCGCCTGATGGATGTGGGTGCATGAATAGATTAAGATGTCCTGGTTAGGGTGCCTTCGTGGACACTGGTTATGGTGCATAGTTGCAAATCTAAGGTTTAGCATGGATGGATTGTGAATGCATGGATTGATGTTTGTCATAAATTAATATAGCTAATGGAATATATTAGTAATGGGATACAGATCCTGAATTTGTAATCCCTGATCCTTGCTTATCCTGATTACGTTGCTAGGTGTTCCTTACATAATCTTGTGCATGTCGGCCATCGTGCTGTTGGTTTTCTTGCAGGTTTTGGAAATCTCACCGTGCAGGGGAGGTGCTGCTGAAATTTTATGTTGACAGTTTTATGTTTCTTTTTTTTTGTAGAGAAGAGCCCGTCGGAGCGAAGCTGGAGTACCTCGGCGACCCCGATCGCCTTCCTCGCCGCTGCAGGTCTGCCTGCACTGCGTCGCCTCGCTACTACACCGACCCGCCATGGCCCCGCTAGCCTGACTCCACCGCCACCCTAGGTATAACCCCTCTTTCCGTATCATGGTCGTAGATCACATAACCTAGTTAGGCGTCTCCCGTTCGAAAGAGATACGGTTGGAAATATGCAGATATTTCTATATCTAAAACCATATCTGTTTTGAATTGTCCATGTTTTTGGATAGCCCGCGGATGCGTAGGTGGGGTTAGTTTCCATGGTCTGCTCTAATCCGAGACAGAGTTTTGGCATCATCTCCCTTTTGTTCTCTGGATACACTCTCCCTAGCAAGATGTGTATTTGGAGAACAACGGGGAGGTGCTGCCGAAATTCTGTTTCGGATAGGAGTAGAGCATGGAAACTAACCTCATCTATGGATTCTCGCGTGGGATTAGGACCTATCCTCACCTATTAGATAGTAGGAATGTCGTGTAGATGCAATTGATGTTTATATTACTCGTCGCTATATAGGACCGTGAGTGGATGTACACGGGCCACGCAAGTCAGGGTCTGGTCACCAATGAATGGATCGACAAGACCGATGCTTTCTTGGAATGGGCATTTGATGTGGCTGCTAAAGGAGCGAGTAAAATTTGCTGTCCCTGTAGCAAATGTGCAAACATGAAAAGACAAATGAAGAAGGTCATGGGGGAACATCTTTGGAAGAATGGATTTATGGTAGACTATACCCGGTGGGTCTACCATGGTGAAGCCGATCGTTTGAGAGAGGAGGTGGTGAGACCACGCGTCGAGGATTATGATGCTGATGCTCGGGTAGCAGACATGTTAAATGACTATCACGAGGCACAGTTTGCTGAAGGATGTACAGAGGAGGAGCCAGAGGCAACCGCAAAGGCGTTCTATGACATGTTTGCCGCGGCACAGATACCCCTTCACAGCTAGACAAAGGTTTCTCAACTGGATGCCATTGGACGCATAATGGCGTTAAAGTCCCAGTATAGCCTGAGTCAAGACGCCTTTGATGGTATGTTGACAGTTATTGACAGCCTACTTCTGGAGGGTCACCTTCTGCCAAAGAGCATGCACGAGTCACAGAAACTCCTTCGTGCACTTAAGATGCCGTATGAGCTGATACATGCTTGCTCAAAGGGGTGGATCCTATTTAGGAAAGAATACGTGGAAGCAAAGTACTGTCCAAAGTGTAAATCCTCTTGGTTTCTGGAGGTAGATTCTGGTGATGGCCAGAAGAGGTAGCTTGATATTCCCATGACAATCCTACGGCACCTTCCATTCATACCGAGGATCCAACGGCTATACATGATCGAGGAATCCACGAAACAGATGACATGGCACAAAAATGACAAACGATACAATCCTGATAGGATAGTACATGCATCCAATGGTGAAGCATGGACCCACTTTGATGGCATTCATCATGAGAAAGCTAAAGAGGCTCATAATGTACGTGTTGCGCTGTCAACAGATGGGTTCAATCCTTATGGAATGATGGTTGCCCCATACACATGTTGGCCTGTGTTCGCTATCCCCCTCAATCTCCCCCCCGGCTTATGCTTTCAACGACAGAACATATTCTTGTCGTTGATAATTCCTAGACACCCGGGGAATAATATGTGTGTGTTCATGGAGCCTATGATTGATGAATTGGTCCATGCTTGGGAGGAAGGGGTATGGACATACGACCGAGCTACAAAGAAAAACTTCAAAATGCATGTTTGGTACCACTACTCCCTACATGACTTCCTGGCGTATGGGATATTTTGCGCCTGGTGTGTTCATGGGAAGTTCCCATGCCCAGTATGCAAGGAAGGTCTGAGGTTCATTTGGTCGCAGAAGGGTGGCAAGTATTCATCGTTTGACAAACATCAGCAATTCCTCCCTCTTGCCCATGCATTTAGACGAGACATCAAGAACTTTACGAAAGGTGTCATAGTGATAGACCATGCACCACCGATAATGACTGGTGCTGCGGTTCATGAATAGATAAATGGTCTCGTGGTCAATCCAGAAGGTGGTTTTGTAGGATATGGAGAGCAACATATGTGGACTCATAAGTCGGGCTTGACTCGGCTCCCCTATTTTGATGACCTTCTTCTTCCACACTACAATGATGTAATGCACACTGAAAAGAATGTCGCTGAGGCACTTTGGGCAACAATCATGGACATTCCTGACAAGTCAAAGGACAACGTTAAGGCTAGAGTGGATCTGGCAACGTTATGCGATAGACCAAACCAACATATGAAGCCTTCTAGTCGCGGCAAGACATGGAGAAGGCCTAAGGCCGATTTTGTCTTGAGCAAGCCCCAAAGGAGGAAAGTACTAGAATGGATCCAGACGTTAATGTTCCCTGATGGGTATGTAGCTAATCTGAGGAGGGGAGTGAACTTATCTACTATGTGAGTCTTAGGGATGAAGAGTCATGACTACCACATATGGATTGAGCAGCTTCTTTCAGCGATGGTTCAAGGCTATGTCCCTGAGCATGTCTGGCTAGTGCTGGCAGAGTTGAGCTATTTCTTTCGCCAGCTTTGTGCCAAGGAGTTATCTCGGACTGTGATTGCTGACTTGAAAAGAATGGCACCTGTGTTGCTCTGTAAGTTGGAAAAGATCTTTCTACCCGGCTTCTTCAATCTGATGCAGCACTTGATTTTGCAACCTCCCGTATGAGGCATGAATGGGGGGGGCGTGTAGGGCTGTTGGTGCTATCAAATCGAGAGATGTCTAAAGGTTCTTTGAAAGAAATGTAGAAATAAATGCAAAATCGAGGCTTCTATTGTAGAGGCATACATTCTGGAGGAGGTGGCGAACTTCACAACAACATACTATGGTGACAACCTCCCTTGCATGCATAATCCACCCCCTCATTACAATGTTGGCGAAAATGAATTGAACCTCAGCCTTTTCCGAGGGCAACTCGGAAGTGCAAGTGCATCAACCCCCAAGACCTTGAATCATCAAGAGTGGCACCATATCATGCTATACGTGTTGACCAACCTTGACGAAGTGGCGCCGTACATGCAGTAAGTTCTCAACGAACTTGTTAAATACACCGTCACTATTCTGCATCCAACCCCTTGTTTCTCGTTGGTACAGGGAATTTCTTCATGAATTCTGGCATCAATCAAGGGATTATACCGCGCAGCAGCTAGATACCCTTCTTAGATAGGGTGCGGGAAATGGAATGCCCGATTTCATTTCTTGGTTCAAACGGGAGGTACCGTCCAATTTAGCTCGTACTTAGTTTGACATTCTAAGTTACTCATATGTGCGAATAATATAACGATGTATCATGCTTGAGCTTGTAGGGCCAGAGGGATGCGTCTATGCATGCCGAGTTGAGACAGGTTGCTGATGGCTTTGTCTATAGGGTTAGGTCATTTTTCAGTTATGACGTGAATGGATATCGCTTTCGCACAACAAGCTACGAGCAGAGTCGGCCCAATCGAAGAACCACAAGTTCTAGAGTTTTTACGCCTAGTGTTGATGAGGTCGAGTATTATGGAAGAATTGAAGAAATATACGAACTCAAGTTTCATTGTTCCAAACCTTTTAATCCCATCATATTCAAATGCCATTGGTTTGATCCTGAAGTAACAAGATGGACATATTGTAATCTTGGTCTAGTCAAAATTCGATAGGATTCTGTCTTACCTAGAGACGATGTCTATATTGTGGCCCAACAGGCCACGCAAGTTCATTATCTCCCATATGTGTGTCAAACCAAAAGGCATCTTAAGGGTTGGGATATTGTGCATAGGGTATCGCCACACGGTAAAGTGCTTGTCCCAAATGATGAAGATTACAACTTAGACCCAAACACATATGATGGAGAGTTCTTTCAAGAAGAGGGACTAGAAGGGAGGTTTGAGATAGACTTAACCGAAGTGATTGGAATGGAAGTAGACAATGAAACGGTTATTGAAGAGGACGCTGGAGATGAGGTGCAAAATGTGAAGGACTTACAAATGCTTGAGCGATTACATTTAGACAATGACAATGGCAACATTGCTCATTCGGATAGTGTTGATTATTTCGACATGATTGATAGTGATGATGAGACTTATGATGCAGCTAATCCCGATCATGAAGATTATTTCTAATACATGTAATACTATTTTATTTTGTAATTATGTTTTGTTTATTTTGTATCTCTTTCTAAGTACTTCTTGTTTATCTGTGCTTATTGGTTTACTCTTTTTAATTACAGGTGATTGAACAAAGATGGTGGGCGGTGGGATGAGGAAGCTAACGTCCTTGTACCGAAGGACAAGCACCGCTACTCCAGGGGAGAGTAGGAGGAGGAGCAGCCGTAGGAGGGAGCCGTCGCCTACCGCCCTGTCGCGTGAGGAGGAGGAGGAGGAGTAGGTGCCCCAGGAGGATGCCGAGGAGGCACAGGAGGATGCGCAGGAGGACGAGGAGGAGGAGGCGACAGTAGGGGGTTTCGCTTCCTCTAGTTCATCGAGCGTCTACTTGTGAGGTCCTGCAAGCCTCACTCAGCGACCGATACCTTGTGAGAGACGCCCGCTGATTCAACCCGAGGGGGAAAAGTAAGTAACTTTAGATGTTATCACTACTTTATATGATATGTTGAAAATCAAAATAGAAACTAATAATTTTTCTTAATCACTTGGGCAGGAACTGGATGATTGTGGCAAGTGGAGGTGCTCACACACGCCAAGTCAATGGCATCCTCACTCTTCTGTGCAAGGAGCACTTCCCTAGCTTGGTTAAGTACGCCAGAGTGACGGGGCCGGCCTACTCGTTTGACCACTACGCCGCTGCCCCTGATGCTGCAGATCGAGCCCACAGGGTATTCAACAACAAGGCAGAGTGGGTGAAGCAAGAGCTGTGGGTAAGTCCTCCTCGCACTACATTGCTCAATACATCATATTCATTGGACATTCTTGAAATAATGAATGGATATATCGTGTTTGTATGTAGGATTTCTTTAGATGCCAGGACAGACATGAGGCTAGGGCGGATGTGGTGGCTACCAAATGCTGCAAAAAACTCATCGTGGACATGCATTACGAGACGCGCATCTAGGCCGTCGTAACTTACCACAGGACCATCCTTGGAACGAAGGTCACCAAAAGGGACACAAGGAGCATGACGCTGACCCGGAACCAGTACCTGTAGGTAAATACAGAACATTAATACTGATTCTTTTTTAGATTAAGTAGGCTTAATTTTATTTTTTGATATGTCATGTACTTGATGGCCTGTAGATGATTCCTTATTGGTGCGCCGCGCATCCCCAGTGCTAGGAACAGATGGTGGACAAGTGGTGCTCACGCGAGTAGGAGGAGATGCACAACTTGTGCCAGGAGCGGCGTTTGATGATGCCAGGTGTAGCACACCATCAAGGCAGCCGCAGCCTTAGTGAATACACAGAAACATGGGTACGCGAATTCATTTATTTATTCTAACGCTCAATTCTGCATGATTTCTAATCATCTTGCTATTTTTCTTGCAGTTGGCGTCACATGGTGGCTAGCCTTGCTCCATCTTCAAGGCATTTGCTATGGCCCACAAGGGCAAGGCGACGTCCGACTACAACCCGGAAGACGAGCCCGAAGCGTACAGCAATACGACCGTCCACAACCGCCTTAGTGAGTACACATCGATGGCAAGGGAGGTCCATGGGCCACAGTATGATCCGAGCATCGAGGACCTTGATGGAGAAGTCGTCATGAGGGTGGGAGGAGGCAAGAAGCATGGGCGGTACTAGATTGGTGACGGCACAATCGACTCGGCCGCTACTCCCAGTCTCTCCCAAATTCGAGCAAGCAGCACGAGCAGGAGCCCGGCCATACAACCTCGGCAGGATACTTCACACCACTGGGTGGAGGCACTCGAGGTTATTCCTGGTTTATTCGTCGTTCATTGGTTTTTCCATACCTTTCCTTTGCATTATTGTAACATTGGGGTGAATATATTGTAGGCCCAGCTGGAACAAGAGAGGAGGATACGGGAGCAGATGCAGGCGAAGATGGAGAGGGTGGAGGCCGAGTGGGAGGCCGAGCAGCGGAGGATGGCGGAGATTCTTCAGTACATGCAAAGTCTTGGCACCGCTACGGGTGTAGTTCCGCCACCTTCGCTATTCGCTCCACCTCCGCCTCCACCTCCTCAATATTCTACTCCTATGAGTATAAATGTTTTAGTTTGTATGTTCATGCTTACGGTCAAACCTAGTGGAGTATGAAAGTTTTATTCATGTATGGTATATATTTATCTTGTCTCACACATGCAATCTCTTCTTCTTTGTGTAGAATCAATCGGCGGCATCGAACGATCCTCATGCTTCAGCGAATCCTTCACCAAATCAGTGATGATACTTGTGGTTGTTAATGGTATTTCTATTTGCAATTGTGGTTGAAGATGATGGAGCACTTGGATTACTTGTGAACTTATTTGTGATATATTGTGAGACATTTGACGTTTGTGATATATATGTGACGTTTGTGATATATATGTGGTGTTGGTGATATATATGTGCTATTGATGATATATATGTGATGTTGGTGCTGTTTGTTATATATATCTTCTGTTTGTTTGGATGGGATATAAAAAACAAATAAAAAGGTTGTTTTCAGTCACTTTGCCGAGTGCAATGACCATGACACTCGGCAAAGTGACTACCTAGGAACTACTTGGGAACATGCTTTGTCGAGTGCAATGACCATTGCACTCGGCAAACATCACAAATTTGCCGAGTGTCATGGGCCAGGCACTCGGCAAAGGTCGCCTGTTTGCCGAGTGTCTTGTTGGTGGCACTTGGCACAGTGGTCACCTTTGCCGAGTGTCTAAGTCAATGGCGCTCGGCAAAGCGGGTACCTTTGCCGAGTGCTTGACCTTGACGCTCAGCAAAGCTGCCGTCACAGTGGCGCTCGCCGTCACGGCCACTTTTCTTTGCTGAGTGTCGGATTGGCACTCGGCAAAGTCTTTGCCGAGTGCCCGATAAAGTGCACTCGGCAAAGAGGTCTTTGCCGATAAACTGTTTACCGAGCACCCTTTGCCGGCAAAGGCTTTGCCGAGTGCTCCAGGCACTCGGCAAAGAAGCCGCCTCCGGTAGTGGTGAGAAAGAGGGAGAGAGATACAAAAAAAATCAATGTGTTTTTTGTGCTAAAATACATGTGTGTTGTATAGCATTTCTAAAAAAAAATATTGGTGGACATCCAGGGAGTAGCCGTAGAGCGACGAATGCCTCCTACATGATACTTGCTTTTTGGAGGGAGATGTAAGTATATCCATGCACAGTTCAATGTTTCAAAATGACTTGCTCATACTAAATTACTGCTTGCAGTACATATATATATGTCTTAAGTGCATACATCCAGCTTATGAGGGCTGAAAAACATCTCCGAAACAGAGCTGGTGGAACGGTATTCCCAGATAATACCCGAGCTGGTGGAACGGTATTCCCAGATAATACGTTCAATACAAGTGTTCTACAGCGTGATGGCAAGATGAGTGAGGAGCATCTCGATCCTAAGGTAGATTATATAGAGAAAAGGGTGTGCAACTATTTGGACCACGACATGGTAAAATTGTGCATCTCTGACCCATAAATGTCCTTCTCATCTTACACAAGGTGTGTCCATTCTAAAATTTTAACTTTTGATCTAGGTATTCCTTCCAATCAACATAAAAGACTTCCACGGGTACCTTGCAATGGTGGATGGTACAAACCAAGAGATACGTGTGCTTGATTCATTAGATAAACTGAAGAATCGTAGGGATCTTGGCCATACGGTTAGTAAAATATTAACTTTGTTTATATTCTTGTCTGATTGTTATTTTATTTATTTTTTATTACTGACTATGTGGTTTATTAGATAATTGGCCTACAGAGACACATAGACATTGTAGCAAAACAGAAAGTCATACAAACAAAACGGAAGGACCTTCAAGTTCAAGATAGGCCAATGCATGAGGAATTCACAAGTGCCACACAGACGGATGGGTATAATACTCCATCATTCGTATCATAAAAATCCAAATGTTTTAAATGAAACTAAAAATATAGACATATTTATACGTGTCATATTTATATGTTTCAAATTTGGTAGGTCATCATGTGTCTTATTCATGATAAACTACATGGAATATTGGAGAGAAAAAGGAAAAGGGATATATATCAAACAGTGCAACTCAGGTGTATAGGATTAACAGTGTTTTATTTGTTGATTCAATAAATAATATGCATGCTTGATATTTGTGTAGCGTGATATGAAAAACTTTCGATTCAAGCTACTTGCCATTTTGTTGAACCGCCAATTAAATAAGAGGGAATGGTGGCTGACTTCCAAAACTGTTGACAAGGAAGGAGAAAGTACAGATGAAATTGAAATTTTAGATAGGTCACTGAAAAGAAGCAGGGATGAGAAGTCATATGCCTACAAAGAAGATTTAATATTATCTAGGGTTTCAAATTATATAAACTCCATCAGTGATACTGCTACTTTAGAGTAAGTCACCTCTATTACATGTACCTACTATTAAAAATTGGCATTTTACTTTAATCATATGCATAATTTTTTTGTAGGGCCTTTGCGAAGAAGTTAGCTGACCTGTTGCAAAAGACTAAGGCACACGATCTTACAATTCGTGGCTTGCCAATGGGCGAACAAGAGTTGAGACAACGTTTGCAATTATATCATGACAATTGACCATGATATGGCTTTAGAGTAAGACTATTATTGATGATATTGTTTTAACCCGGTAGCACGGAAGATTGCTTTTCAAGAACTAGAAAAGTTGAAGGGAACAAACAAGGTTGCCCAAAAGCACTACATGGATTTAAGGTTTTCGGTGCGTTTTTACTTATATAATGTCATGATATATAATCACTCTTTTTCTATCACATTTCTAAGGCCTTCATCCATTATATTACCATAGGTTGCATGTCAACTAAGAAAAGGTGATCAGTATCGAACAAAAGTCGATTATTACCAGCTAGCGAAATTGGCTCTTCAATGGCCTTGGAGAAAATGAGATGTCAAACAGTGCACACGGGTAACGTTGTTTCTCTTCTTCTGTTCCTTACATCTTTTGTCTAAATACCATATTACTAAGATGCCCCTTTTTAATTCCAGATTCTTATGGCACTTCAAACGGCTTCAGGCGGTGTTTTTAATCTGTTTGTTCTACATATTTCTAGCAGAACACTCTACATAGTAGACCAAACTCCTAAAGGTGATGAATTCAAGATTTCAACCACTAAAAAATATACATCCAAAATTCAGAGGGTTTCCACCATCCCTAATAAAGTCATGGAAGTATCATGCCCTTGGTGGAAAGATGATTTAATCCTCTTTGACCATAGAGTTGTAGATGTCAGCCAATTTGAGCTAAATTGGTAACTACTTTTGCAATGGAACCTCCTCCTTTTATATTATACTATATACAATAGTAACAATTTAGTGCTTCCTCAGGAAGTCATCTAGTTATAATGTTCTACTTGCCATGCGTGCGTGGAATGGCAAAAGCATAGAAACACCCATTTGTACTGTGAGTATTATTTTTTATACATAATTTCCCTTTTTCACCTATATACATTTTGTCGGGGACTAATACTAGGGTACCCGAAGAGGAGGAGCTAATAACCATCAATGGTTGATTCATCCGAGCGGTCAAGGGCGCGACTACACCTCTTGCTGGGTTCCGCCTCATCTGACCACTGAGGGCAGGGGCTCCGCCTAGTCCGACCCCCGAGGGGTGGCTCCGCTTCAGTGGACACTAAGGCTGCGGGCTCCACCTCGTCCGACCCCCTATGGTTGGCTCCACCTTAGCTTACTCCCGAGGGCTGACTTCGTCTCGTCCGACCCCCGAAGGTTGGCTCTGCCTCGCCCGACATCTGAGGGCTAGCACTGCCTCGCCCGACGTCTGAGGGCTGGCTCCGCTTCGGCTAACTCCCGGGGGTAGGCTCCGCCTCGGCCGACCCCTAAGGGTCAGCTCCGCCACAGCCGATCCCTCGAACACGGTTCTTAACAGAAGCTCACGTCGCCACCAACCACTATGGGCCAAAAAGTACCACTCAAGGTCAAACTTCTGGCATCATGCTGGGAGCGGTCACATCTCAGCATGACCCATCCCCACAACATGTCATTCTGGAGAACTCACATCGCCCACAGTGACGGACGCGTGGTCATTGTGCTGCCAACTTCCTGCCTGACCACCGTCCAACGTTAGTCAAACCGGCGTCAGTTGATTGGCACTGTACCGCTGGCCCCTCGCATGGCTTTCTGTCCGGGGACCCTCTGACTATTCCATCTGCTCGGATGGGACGGAAGACAAGAATGGCGCACGATGCCCGCACGTAAGATGCAGCGGCCAACAGGACCCCGGTACAACGCGGCTACCACCACGATCTACAGGGTCAGCGGGACCCACGCAAATAGGAGGACGGCGCACCTCTGAAAGCCTTATTTCTCTTTCCTTTTTCCTCCTCCCTTTGGTTGTAAACCCCTGCTTCCCCTTGACCTATAAAAGGGAAAGCAGGGCGTCCCACTGTGGGGGGCGATTCATCAGAAAAACATATTGCATCACACCAGAGACTTGGGAGCTACCTCCCTCTCTCGCTAGTTTGTAACCCCCTACTACAAACTCAGTGCTAGTAGCACGAGCAACTTGAAACTAGACGTAGGGACATTCGGCCCAAACCAGTATAACTCTTGTGTCCTCTTAGCACACCATCCGGGTCAGACGCGTGATATACAAATTTACTAGTCGGTGCTTACTCGAAACACCGACAGTTGGCGCATCAAATAGGGGCCTTTTTACGCATTTTGATATCAACACCAGGCCTCAGATGGCTAATCCCAATGTCAGTTGGGTCCCGAGCACGCGCGTGCATTTCGGGAACCTGGACTTCATCATTATGATGGAGGGAGAGTTGGTGCGGTCTTCTGCTACCACACAACCCCTCATCTTCACCGGCCTTGACGCAATCACCGAGGCACCCGAGGTGCTGTAGCTACCTACAATGGAGGTCCGCGCACCCAAAAGCAACCAGCCCCTTAGCCTCGACTATGGAAGGCCACGCATCACGGGTTTGGTGCATGAGCGTCTTGAGCTCCACTGCGACGCGCGTGGCACCCCCGATGCTTGTAGACACAAAGCGCCCTCAGAACAACCTAATGAGGATGTATCGGTCCATCAGGCCCAATAGGGCGATGGGCCACGCACCGCGGTTCTGGTGCATGAGCGTCTTGGCCTCCACCGCGACACCATCGATGCCCGTAGGCATGCCTACGGTGAGGCGAAGGAGGGGGCTAGCCACGGCTACCATCCACGCCATGGCGGACGCTATGACAGCAGTGAGGACCAAAGCCCGAGCCCTGACTTAATGGGACCTCAGGCCTTTGACTGACATGCCCTCAAGGCCAAGGCAAAGTGGGACGAGGACGCCGACGAAGGCGCCTCCAAGCCTCCCAACAAAAGGAAGAACAAGCGATGGCGCGAGAGCTCGCTAGTGGCCAACGCCAACCGCATGGGGGCCTAGAAGCCTGTGGAGGGCACCCCAAGCCACTTTGAGAAGCTGCTTGAAGGGCCATGCCCGAACCATGCCTTCCCCATCAAACACCTATACAAGGACTACGTTCTCTTGAAGCGGTTCTTGTCCGGAAGCTCTAACAAGGGGGAGCATAGGACCGAGCCTAGCTAGACGAAGCGCACGACATCGCCCTCCTTAGCTCGGCCAAGTACGCAAGGACTGCCACAAGCTCTCGCCGCCATAGGAAGGACTACGTGTTGTCACAAAGATGCTCCGGCCAGGCGCCTACAACCTCAAAACCATCAACGGCGAGGTCTTCATCAAACACTGGGAACATTGAGCAACTATGTTACTCTTTCCCTTAATGAACACATATTTTCTCTTACTATTAGTTTCACTGTTGAACTCCTCGATCTTTTGTGATGCTCGACCCAGGAAAACGGCGAGGGGACGGGCCTCACTCGGGGACTAATAAGGACATATCTATCCGGTAGATAATATCTATGTCCGACACTTTCTCATGATTAAGACCCAAAAAGCGGAGTTTGTGGAAATGGACCCTGAGTAAAACTAGTCAGACCATGAGAAACCTATGCCCCAGTAGCTACGGCGCCTTGGCTCACCACCATAATCAGAGTTTCTTTTCCGCACCCTGGGCTTTTTTGGGCCTTAGGCATGGAAAGGGCTGGTACGCTTTAAAAATCTATCCGCCTAGCAAACATTCTTAGCGCCTGACCCCATTTCACGTTAAAACTGAGGAGCTAGGTTTATGGGAACGGGCTCTGAGTATAACTGGTCGAGCTTCGAGAATTGGCTCTCCTGCATCCCAAGCTTTAATGGCCTTAACGACAAAAAGGGGAGAAGAACTAAAAAGTTGTTTGCTATAACAAAATTTAAGAGCTTGTTCATTTATCATGAGTTCCCCGCCTGGTTTATCTGCCTAAACTAAATTCTCACGTGGGATGTTCTCATCCTCTGTCTCCGTAGGAAAACCTTTTTCCAGCAGGTAACGCAAGTCGATTGGATGGCTTGACTGACATCGTGAAATGGGTAAGGAGCAGCAGGATGCCCCATGCGTGTTGTGCTGACCCTGTCACGAACAACGGACCTAGATCCCACTCAAATCATATCCGGTAAGAGCTTCCCGAACCCATCACTCTTATCATTAAGGTAAAACCTGGGCCCAGGTCTATCGAACACCTCCAGGAAGCTATCGGAAGATGAGCGCATGTCTATCCAAATCTTCCCCGTAAAGGATCCACTGAGTGATGGTTCGCCTTCAAAGACTACGGGCCACCGCAGGTATGTGGGATATGGAGCTAAAATGCTCCTACGGCTCATTAATGCCAAGGAGTTCGAAGGCTGGCCCGCCAGTGGGTTCATGGCCGCTCCAGGGCACCCTAGAGTGAGGGGAGGTTAAGGACAGCCCCGTTAGCGGCCAATACCTGAAGCGCGTGGAGCGCCTCGGGTGTCCTGACCCTCGTTTCAAGTCTTGGATGATGTAGGGTCCATGGTTTTTCCCCAAAGAAAGGTATCGATCCCTCGGACCGGTCGAATGGATCCGGGAACTATATGGACCAGCCACCAAGAATATGGAGTCAGTCACCTGCTGACCTCGAACCGAACCCCATGAAGGGGATGCCGGGCTCCACTTGAACAAACTCATTAACAACTCACCGAGCACCGTGCTCCGTCCAGCGAGGACAGCATAGCATGGCTCCACCCTTCATTCTAGCAAATGGACGCATGAGGGATGATGAACGCAAGATGAATCGACCCCTCGGCTGGACCCCTGCTACGTGCGGGGGCTCAGGGGCTTGGCATCACAAAGACACCAAATATGTGGTCGTAGACAGATGATGAGTCACCTCCGACTATGGAAACCGAGGGCAGGGTAACGCATGAAACACGGTCGACCCCTACCGAGCCTCACAAGGCTCGGGGGTTCGAGCTGTCCGACCCTAAATCAGTAGACTGGGGTTCGAAGGCCGACCCATGGAGGATCTGAGGTCGCCTCATGTCAAATAAGAGCTTGGGGAGAAAAAGCATATGAACCCTAGCGGCCTTCACCCGACCCGCCTAGAAGCGGACAGGGTCATCTCAACCTTCTCGTTCGATCCTAGTTCCCCGCCGAGCCCATAGAATCCCCATTGAGGGGGTATCTATTAGAAGGCGGGTTAAGGAGCAGTGGAACGTCACATGAAGACTCTGCCAAGCCCATCACGAACGATGAACCCAGACTCCGCTCGAACATACCCATTAGCGAGCTCACCGAACACATCACTTGAGCCATCGAGGCAAGTAATATTAGCTCAACCCCCAAGGTTGTGGAAACCATGGATGGGGCAACAGTCACAAAGTCAAGCCAACCCTTGATCGAACCCCGCTACGTGAGGGGGCTCAACAAAAGTCAGACTCGCAAGGAGACCAAACGTGCGGTCACAGAATGATAGCACGAATCCTAGGGAGGGGGTATGTACGAAAACAAGAGATGTTTTCCCAACTAATTTCAATATCCTCTCCATGATCTTTAGTGACACATGACCCCTGCAATGGCAAGGGGTCGGATCTCACTCTGGGGCTGATAAGGGTATAAATACACCCTTTCTAAAATAGTCACCAAGCCCAACCTCTTCCTCATGATAAATCTGGTGGCAAAGTCTATATAAACAGATGATTAAGCATCACTGGTTGGACTACGAGAAACCTATGCCCCTATGGCCATGGCACTCTTACTCACCAGCGTGATCAGAGTTTCCCTCCTACACATTGGGCCCCATGGTTTTTAGCAAATAGAAGGGTCAGAGCACACGAACCCCTTCCCACACATAAAAAGGGAGCAAAAACAAACTTAGACAAACAAAACAAAATGATAAGTTTGTGCGATAGTGCAGAAGGGTCGGAATTTGTCTGCTGGTTACATGAACGATTACTCGACCTATTAGACTAACTAACACCTCCGGGGTAGAACTGTGTCTTCCATTTTGTCTACCAGGTCCCACAAAAGAGGAGCCACTGCCGCCTCTATCTCATCTAGCTCGGCGTTAGTGTAGCCGAGCATGAAGCTAAGGCTCATTGTCTCTAGGTCGATGCTATCCCTATAATGAGAACGAGCAATTGTGAAGGATTGATGGACCCTGGTGCGAAGGGTGTCCCTCTTGAGCTGGCGCACCCGCGTCATGATCTCAACGGCATGGGCCACAAGCGAACTGGTCCCCTCCGACAGCACCACCTCTAGGTTGTCACAAACCACTCCGAGGGCAGCGCTTAGGACACTGAGCTTGTTGCTCTATGCCTAAAGGTTCCTCCTCGCCTCGGTGAGCTCCATGGCCAGCCCGGTAGAGACACCCTTGGCCTCTAGCCTCTGGGTTGTCATGGTTCCAAGCTCGGCCTAGAGGGAGCCGATCCTCTGCTGCGCCTCATCGTGCTCTTAGATGGCCTAGTCACGCTCCTCATGGACCGCACCGCGCTCTGAGCAGAGCCTCCCTGTGGTTCGAAGTAGCTCATCTCACCCCTTACATAGCTAGGCAACCACCTCAGCATCTAGACTCACCCTCCGCTCTAGGTCTATGAGTTTCTCCTCGACTACTAGCTTCAGCTCCTGCTCGTTCTCAGCCTTGACCAGAAGGTCAAGGATCCACTAGCGGGTCTCGGCGTCCCTCTGTAGTAGCTCATCCCACTCCCTCATGACTCTAGTGGCCTCCTCGTCATCTTGCTGTGCCCTCACCGATAAGGCCTCGAACGCCCTCTTAGTCTCCTGCAGTCGGAGATTGTCCGCCTCCTCGGCAAGGGGAGTCAGCTCGGCCACCCTCTACTGGGCAGCAATGAGCTAGGCGGTCACATCCCCACGTAGCCATGCCTCTTCGATGAGGCGGTCCTAGTTCTCCTTCTGCTCACGAAGGAACCGAGATTTCTCCCGGCTATGAGCGATAAGGGACTGAAAAAAGATGATGGTCAGACCACAAAAATACATAAAGAAAGAAGAGGGCGAGTGAAAAGCAAGATCAAGTGAATACCCAGCTAGTGGGAATGATGACTTCACGTAGGGTGCCCCTAGCATGGTTCAAGGCTTCTAGCACGGCCGCAATCCCCTCGTCGAGACTCTCCCGCTCCATGCTCTCAGCGGCATCATTGAGGGTGAAGAGTGTCAATGTCGGGTCCTATGGATTCGCCCACTGGAACAGGGCTCATCCCACACGGGTGAGTGGCTACCCCCCGACGTCAAGGCCAGGGGTGATTCCCTCTAGTCCTCTCTGCCACCACCATGACATCTAGGGACCCCTCAGTCGCGTCCCCCTCTGTCCGGCCCACGTCGGGCACCGGCACTTGTGCTAATGGTAGCGTGGGTCACATCATTACTTTGGGCACCGCCACAGCTATGTCCGGCTATGTCCTACCTGTCACAGCCGCTGCCACCTCCGCCTGTGTCGGTGGGGCCTCGACCGCTGGAGTTGTACCAGCCACGGTCGGTGCCACAAACGTGGCCGGTAGCTCCATCCGCCCCATCGTCGGCTGCAGTATCACCTCCGTCACCAGCTGCTCAGCGACCTCCACTAGCGTCCCTCGAGCCCTAGCACCCGCTTGTCCCACCGAGGGCATGGGCGCCACCGTGGGCGGCACGTGATCGGCCGGTGAGGCAGTCACACTAGCGTTGCTCCCGCTTGAAACAGGCATGATGCCAACCAACAGCTATAGCCCTACTGGAAGGGCGATGCCCCTCTCTGATGCCAGTGCAAAGGATTACGCCACTTCACGATGCTACAAAGAAACAAAAGCATAAGTCATGATGAAAACAGAGAAGAACAAAGAAAAACAAAGGAGCTGGTTACTTACATTGGCGCTATTGGACGATGGATACATTTGGGGGGTGAACCCTAGACCCCTACTCCACCACGTTAGAGCAGGGCCGTTTTGAGCCCGCCCCCTGCTCCCGGGCAGAGGGGCTTGCTCCCCTTGCATCTTGGGGCACGACGGTAGAGCCACCCGCATCCACCAACACATCGGGTCCAGTGGCAGATTCGCCTGCCCCTGTTGGTTCCTAGGGCAGGCTGACGGTCTGGTCCATCTCCGCCGGTCCCGCAGATGCGCCTTACCTGCCATGAAATGGGAAGGGCCCCAACTCCTGCAAAGACAAGTGGATACCCATCAGCAAATCCTCGCTCTCTAGGTCATCCCACTCAATGTCGTTGACTACCTCATCATCATCTTCCTCATTGTTGTTGTTGTCACTGTCAGTGTCCTCCCCTTGCTCCTGCGCCCGCAATTTCTACTGCCTTTTCTTCCTCTCATCCTCCTTCTCCTTTCTCTATCGCTCGGCCTCAGCATGATTCGCCGCCCTCACAAACGGATCCCTTGGCAGATGAGCTAGGAGATCTGTAAGGATGAGGTCCCTCGGCTGCCCCCATCTCAATGTTAGCATCAAGGGGTCAGGAGATCAATTGAAGAGGGGACATGAGGAAAGGAAACTTACAAAGACAATGTAGCCCGATTTCGGCTGCATCGGAGGGTGCCCCGGCATTGGATACACGAAATCAAGAGGGACGCCTACATCATCTAGAGAAGGCTCCATCACCTCCTTAGTACGTTGTGTGACTTTAGAGGGGGAGTGCTCCCTCGGCAAGCACCATCCCGACAAATGACGCCTCGGGCGCCATCGCATATAGTGGAAGCACGCACCGCATCAGCGGTGCCACCCTCCTCGTATGGTAGGCCCCGATTATGCCTGACCCCTTTAGGCCCCTCTCCTTTAGGACATGGATGGTGGCGAGGTGGTCCTAGATCTTCTTCTTGTCCTTCTCTAGGACACTCCACTTCCATGAATCCGGGGCATCTTCGATTAGGCGCCCGGAGAACTCCAGCAAGGGGCGACAATGTTGTTCTTGAGATAGAACCAATGTGAATGCCACCCTTTGTTGGAAGTCAACAGCCGCATCGTGGGTACTCGCCAACCTGGTTGTTCCGAAGGTGGATGCCAGTGCATCCCATCAGCGTATTCAGCTCCTGCTTCTTCTCCCTCTTCTTCTAGAGGGTGACGGTGAAGAAGTGCCACCACAGATCAAAGTGGGGATGAATCCCTAGGAATCCCTCACACAGGGTGACAAACACCACCATGTGCTAGATTCTATTGGGATTGAGGTGTTGCAGCTCAATCTTGTAGTAGTGCAGCATCTCCCTAAGAAATCTGTGAGCAGGGGTAGCAAACCCATGCTCACAGAAGTGCACGAACAACACCACGTAGCTGACGGGCGGCAACAGAACATCCTCCTCGCTAGGCAGCAGCCACTCATTCATGGTCAGCATGCAGAGAAGACCACGATGGATGAGGCCCTCCATACGCTGGGACATGATGTCAGAGCGACACCATGGATCCATTGGAAGATGGGAGCAGGCAAACATGAGCTCGACGATGGCCTAGATGCGGATGTAGGAGGCTAGAACAATTGGTGGTGGAGGATGCAGATGCGAAGGCAAGAAGGCAAGGTATGAAACCCTAGGGGCGAACCCTCTGGTTTTATAGGGGCAATGGACGCGAGGAAACCAACCATCTGCCTAAATCTCCGTGCCCACCATGATCTGCTATAACGTCATGCCATGGGATGTGCGCACGCAATCCCTATCCTCTCCCTCAGAAGACGCGCCAAACCTTTCGCCTCCCCGAGAAGGCCACGACTCGTTAAGAGTAAGAGGAATACGGATCAAAAAACACCTCTATGTCCTATCTAGGCCTAGGAGTTCGATGGTTGGCCCATCAACAGGTTCAACAGCCACACCAAGCACCCTTACAATGAGGGACAGAGGGGATAGGTCCCACAAGCAGCCAATACCTAGGCATACGAGCACCACGGACATCTCGGTCCATGATCGGGTCTCAGCTAGGCTGACCCTAGCAGAATCCCTGTGAACGGGACGTCTGGACCCCAATCGGACTATCCAGCTAATGAACCACCAAAACTCATGGCCATACCCAAGAAGGAATCATCGTTCCCAAAACACACCGTGGGCGACAAAAGAAGGCCAGGGCCCTTAGAGTTCTCCCTTTCAAAAAACCTCCAAAGGAGTATTCTACTCCTCTGTAGGCTCAGGGGCTACACCCACTGGGTGCGCTCATGCACACCCACTAGCAAGTCAGAAATACCCCCAGGTGATTAACCCGAATCGCCCGGGGGCTCAGAGGCTACTGTCGGGGACCAATACTAGGGTACCCAAAGAGGAGCAGCTAATCACCATCAATGGTTGATTCATCTGAGCAATCATGGGTGTGACTACACCTCTTGCTGGGTTCTGCCTCATCTGACCACCGAGGGCAGGGGCTCTGCCTCGTCCGACCCCCGAGGGTTGGCTCGGCCTCAGTGGACACTAAGGTCGTAGGCTCCACCTCACCCGACCCCCTAGGGTTGGCTCCACCTCAGCTATCTCCTGGGGGCTAACCCCATCTTGTCCGACCCCCGAAGGTTGGCTCTGCCTCACCTGACGTCTGAGGGCCAGCTCCGCCTCACCCGATGTCCGAGGGCTTGCTCCGCTTTAGCTAACTCCTGGGGGGTAGGCTCCACCTCGGCTAACCCCTGAGGGCCAGCTCTGCCTCACCTGACGTTCGAGGGCTGGCTTCGATTCGGCAAACTCCCAGGGGTAGGTTTCACCTCAACCGACCCCTGAGGGTTAGCTCTGCCTCGGCCGATCCCTCAAACACGGTTCTTAACAGAAGCTCACATCACCGCCAACCACTACAGCCTAGAAGGTACCACTCAAGGTCAAACTTCGGGCATTGTGTAGGGAGCGGTCACATCTCAGCATGACCCGTCCCCACGACATGGCATTCTGGGGAACTCACATCACCCACAGTGATGGACGCATGGTCACTATGCTGCCAACTCCTTGCCTGACCATCGTCCAATGTCAGTCAAACCGGTCTTAGTTGACCGGCACTGTACCGCTGCCCCCCACATGGCTTTCTGTCAGGGGACCCTCTGACCATTCCATCCGCTTGGATGGGATGGAATACAAGAATGGCACACGACACCCGCACGTAAGCTGCTATGGCCAATAGGACCCTGGTACGACGCCGCTGCCACCACGATCTATAGGGTCAGCGGGACCCATGCGAATAGGAGGACGGCGCACCTTCGGAAGCCTTATTTCTCTTTCCTTTTTCCTCCTCCCTTCTGTTGTAAACCCCTGCTTCCCCTTGACCTATAAAAGGGAAAGCAGGGCGTCCCACTGAGGGGGGCGATTCATCAGAAAAACATATCGCATCACACCAGAGACTTGGGAGCTACCTCCCTCTCTCGCTAGTTTGTAACCCCCTACTACAAACTCAGTGCTAGTAATACGAGCAGCTCAAAACTGGACGTAGGGACATTCGGCCTGAACCAGTATAACCCTTGTGTCCTCTTAGCATACCATCTGGGTCAGACGCGCGATATGCAAATTTACTAGCCGGTGCTTACTCGAAACACCGACACATTTTAACTATATATATGCATAAAAACTGGTAGGATACATATGAAGTGAGGAAGCACATCTTGCTACACCTATTCACATACACTGGGAACCAAAATGAAGCCAGCATACCTGAAGGTGTTGAGATTATCTTCGACGCTATATTAGTCTCACAAACAAAAAGCAATGAATTGTCCCTTTTTCCCTCAGTCTAGATGAAGTCAATAACATCGTACTGGTTTTCTTTACTTCATAGAAATTAGTTTGAATTATGTGTTTTAATGTTAATTATTTGTGATGACATGGGATTTTACATATATTTTACATGTATGGTTGTATGTCATAAGATGTTTTGTATACTCGTAGCAACGCACGGGCACTCAACTAGTACACGTTAAATGCATCAGACCGGTTGGTTATTTAATCAACAAACTATTTTTTCTTCCTGTTCATATGTTGTTCATATTTACTATATATCTGGCCATCATGTATTCACATTTGCGTATGGACTATGCACAGATACGCCTTCGCCATGGTGCATATTTGGATGCACTAAGTTTCATAGCCGATACTATATCATATTATTTTCATTTTCTTTTCAAGCATATTATTTCATTATTTGTGTACTTCATATTTAGGAGGAATTTGACCATCCATATTATTTTATTTGATATGGGATAATTATTTTCACACAGTTTGGATAGAACCAAAATTAGTGTTTACACCTGGGTGGTTGCTCCACGAAGTCCTTAAGGAGGGCTGATATGAGTACCTCAAAAAGAGAGAGGCCCAGATACTCACCCCCCTTAATATAAACCATGTTGCTAAAAAAACTATCATTTTATCATCATCAGTCAGATAAGCCATTAATCAATTAACAGATCATCAAACATATATCATTTGTGGGTTGGAGCAGCTAAGCGAGATTACAACTACCCATGTGAAACCCTAAATAAAAGGAATAATCAACAAGACTAGGTAATCCTTAGGGTTTGCACAATTAAGACACATAAATATAAAGTAAAATGAATCAAAGTGAGTAGGTAAAGAACATAGTCAAGGGGCACTTGCCTTTCACCCAGAGTTTACCGGCTCAGAAGTCTTCATCTCTATCTTGTGCTCTTTAGCTTTTACTTCACCAGTCAATCCTCAGCGCTCACAAACGGCTCCTCTTCTACTCATAGCAACCAAGCAAAACAAACAGACAAACATACACGAATAAGAATAACACATCACTCAAAGGAAAAGCTTGAAAAGAGCGTACTAAAAGGAAAAACTCATTGCTATGGTCATGAGAGCACAAGAACAACCAAAAACGGAGCTACCGTTGGAATGGACGTGACTATCGAGATGTTGGCAACATAACGGAGAAGAGGGACTACATGCTTGATTCATTTTAGTTTAACAAAATAGGGTGGAGGAAATTTAGGAGAAATATCCAAAAGTTTAATTAACTCAAATTGAATCAAATTTATAAAACAAGAGTAAAATCCTAATCATGTTTTATTTATAAATAATAAAAACATCTATAGTATTCAAGCCATTTAGACATTTAATTTAGAAAAGATACAACATGCAAGTGCAACTAATCGAATCATTATAAGTTTTGTGTTTAAACTAAACAAGTTATAATTAATAAACAAATTTGTTGACACAAAAATGTGGCGATGCGATCAACACACAGCAAGCCAGAAGATTTGAATGGAACGAGACTAGAGATCTGCTTGGCTTCAACACAGAACGAGCCGATTCTGAAAACCCAATGACATGCCAGTCAATTTGACCTACAATTGATAAGGAAAGAAAATCTTATTAGTAATTTAAGGTGAAACATGTCGGTGTTGCACCAAACAGTTCCAAATGTACGACTAGATAGCCGATTCAATGAGGCTATCGACTAAATAGTCGATATCCAGTGTATCCATAAAATGAAGATCCTTAAATCAAGGATTATCAACTAATATTAAACGATAATGATACGAATCAAAATAATTGATGCTCATGGGACATCAAAAAGCATCATCGGCTAAATGGAACATGATCGATATAAAGCGTCGAGCCGATAAGTTTGATGAAAAAGAGTATAACATGACAATAAATAGACTGTCTAATATAAATGAATCTACAAATAGTTTTGAGTCTAATCTATTATCATCAATAGTGAAGTTTGATCGAATCAATGCAGCTATGATAATAATAATAAACTAAAGCCAAAGAATATATAAAACCATCTATATATTGACAGATTCATGAAAACATGCTATATGCGTGAGGGTGTAGGTAAATCAGCTAAAATAGCCGATGCAGTCATAGCAAACAAACAGAGTACATATCATGGTTATGAACAAGACCACTAATCGATAATTTCTAATCTAAAGTCTTACCAGTGAGATTCGACCGGATCGATGCAGCTATGGTAGTATCATTATATTAGATCTCATTAACTAGTGAGTTTATTCAAGATTGAAACATGTCTTTGGATGCATACTATGTTTGATTGGAATAGAGATAAAACAGCCAATCTAGCGGAATTAAGCCATCAATTATAAGATTTAAAGCGTGGCCATATCAAAGGACAGCCAATTAAGATGATATGATGCCGATCTATCTCTATCTCAATCGGGTGATTTTGTTATAATTAATAAAACATTAATTATAGCAAGATCGATAATTGGTGAATCAACAAAAAAACAGCAAGGAAAATCTAAGATTCGATAACTAGTGATATTGTATTAAACAAGTTATTTAACACGAGATCGATAACTTTAATCTATATTATGATTCGTAAGAGATCAATCAGCTGATGCAGCCTTACAAACTATGATACAGATCGATAACTAACTTATATTATGTCTCATAAAAGATCAATCAGCTGATGCAGCTTTACAAGCATAATACAAGTCATGACGGTACTCACAAGCAAGCTGAAGGTTGATCAGTCGATGCAGCCGTATTTGCTGAAGAACTCACCGAGATCTACAGTACTCCTACTCCTAAAGCGATGGCGAGTGTTCGTTGTTTTTTTTACAATAACCAGGGTCTAATATTTATACCCGGAACCTAAACATGAATCCTACTCAAGTATGACTCATTACAATTCTTGGAATAAAAGAAAACTTCCTAACTTAATAATAACCTAGACCCTAATTTTCTTTATTTGTAGAGTCTGACACATCTTCCTAGCACCACCCAAGTATAGCCTATTAACGTCGTCTGTTGACATCATCCATAAAATAGCCGATTCTGACATCACATCTAAATCAGCTGATACCGATTCACATCTAATCGATTCCTTAATGACATAATCCTGGAAGCTTCGAGTTTCTGCATTCTTCTTTCTAAATTTTGGTGTAAACACATGCCCCTCAATTTTGGGATAAAAATGATTTTATTCCAAAATTCCTATTCATCTGTTCACTGTGTTGCAACTGCTCATTCCAAAATAAACGCATGGCTCCTGATCTCTCGGGCCAAATACTATATAATACCCCAACAGTATCATTTCTAGCTCGCTCGGCCTGCTTACTTTCCCCTTCTTTCTTGAGCAAACTTCAACAGTCAAAGCTGCCACCACCAAAACCTTAACCCTAGCAAATCCTCTGTTCCACCAAATTGTTGTTCAGGTAACCTTTCTCAGATTCAGATCCATTTTGGCTACAATGGCAACCAGCGACCATGTTCCTGAGGTATGCCTTCAAATTTCTGCCTTTCAAGTGTTAGCCACTACTCTGTTTTTTTTATTTTTCTTAAATTCATCCCAACTGGTTTCTAGGAAATGAGGAACAAAATTTTGATTTCATCAGCTGTTGTTCCTAATGCCTATTATCTTGGACCCATGGGTGACCCTAATCCATCTGATTTCATCAATCAAGAAACCAATCGAATCCCCTTCAAACAATTTATAGTATATTTGTCTTCTTGGAACACCAAAACTCCTTTTAGAAACTGGCCCAAAATGTCTAAGGGATGGAGGGATTGGTTTCATAGGGTATCAGAGAAAAAGGCTGGAGATTGGGAAATTTATGACTTGCATCAATGACTGACACTCTCACTGTCTGGAATAGAGAGGAATGACTCGCTTCTGATTTCTGCATCTTACTTTTGGTCCAACACTTTGAATGCTTTTGTTTTTTGTCATGGTCCAATGACCATAACTCTAGCCGATATTTACATGTTGACCGGCCTTAGAATAATAGGATCAATGCAACCCTATGATTTCTTAAGTGCTGGGTCCAAGAAATTAGCCAAAATATCAGACTGCATAGGATGGACAAGCTATATTCTAAACCATATTGGGGATGGATTCATTATCGATGAAAGAGAGCATGTAGCTTTCCTTAATATGTGGCTGGAAAAATTCATCTTTTGTGGGTCATCTTGCGGACCAACTTGTAATCATAAATGCATGGCAGAACATCTAGTAGCCGACAATGAAATCCCCCTCGGAAATATCTGCTAGGGTCTGCTTATCACCTGATGCAGCAAGTATCTGTTCAATTACTAAAAAATAAACCAGTGCATACCATTAGTGACCCTTGGTGGTTAATACAATTATGGTTGAATATGTACATGCATAAGATTGTAAGACCCAATCTAAGGAATTTGAGCTTCCCTTCTTCCAACTTTGCTGAAGATTATAAACGAAAAGAAGGAAGAACTCAACAGTGTATGAATTATGGCGAAGTTGCATCAGCCATAACAATTGTTGTTGATATAAGCCACCTTTTCAAGAAAATTTTCAAAGGGTTTGATGCAAACATCTCGACTTCGCTGCCTTATGATGAGGATGAAGATAATGAACTAGTTTTGCTAGTCAAATTTCGGTTTGAATCAGGTTGCTCAGATGAAATAGTTGCTGCAATTTTTTGTTGTATTATCAAACCCTATGCACTGCCAGCCAAATTTAGCCGTGGCCATGGCAAAATGGCTACTGGTTCTTTTCTCCCAGATAACCTCCCAACTTATGAATTCTACAATCCTTCTTTTGTGGCCCATCAATTCGGCCTTGGTCAACTACCTCCTTGGCTATTCTTTAGGAATGCTCTAAAGCCAAGAGAAGGTATCAGGGAGATGATGGAAGCTTCTAGAGTTTTTCAACTGGGATTAGACCTTCCTTCTCTTTGCCTACATGAATGGACAAGCGCTACCTTCTCCTCAAATTTGTTTGATTCATGGTGGCAAGAATGGCACTCTCACCTCTTCTGCAGTCCAATTCATCCCAACTATTTGGCCCTAGATGAAGAATTTGCTTCTGATAGTGAGGTAACTTACTACTTTTCTTTCAAAAGGATTATCTCACAAGCTCTCCTATCAACTCATCTAACAAATTCTTTTGTAGGATATTGAATTTGATCTGCCAAGTGTGGACAGGAAAGAGCATCCCATAGAATATTATCCTCCATGTCCAGCCTCAAGAATGGGATCAACTACACCTACTCTGAAAAAGTTGATTAAAACCCTAGCTGACCCAATAATACTCACATATCAGTGTTCAAAACACAAGGCAACCCAAGGTGTAACTCAAAAAACCACCACTAGGAAGAGACTTCGCAGAACAAAATCATCAATTGCTCAGGTAACTTGAGTTATCTCCCCTCTTAAGATGATATCCAACTTCTAATTCAATCCCTTTCTTGCAGCCATCGACTATTGCATATCAACCTACTTTGGGTGCCAAATTGTTGTCCTAGGCATTTGAATCGGCGTCTACCAACCTCTCATCGGCTAATCCCCCTAAGGAGCCAATTATAATTGAAATAACCGATGCTTCTGCAGACCCAAAATAGCAGAAGATGAGAACCTCTCTACTTCACCTCCTAATGCTACCAAGGTATCTTCTCAAGCCTTTTAATCTTATGTAATCCTCACTCTTCTCTGATCATTCTCCTTTATTAGACACCACCTGAGAAAGCATCTTCACAAGAGCAAAGGTCTAACAATCCAACAGTTGAAGATGATCCTGTCGATGTTGATACCCAAACCATTGATTCTCCAACTCAGCAAACAGTCGATGGTAAGAAATTCATATGCTCATTCTTGTCCTCCCATAACAAATATAAACCAAAAAAACTTCTTGATGCATGTAGACACTAGCATCGAAAGTCTAGAGCTGACTCAACCAAATGTTGAAAAAAGATGTTGGCACATCATCAGTTGTTCCTTCTCCTTAGCCAGAGTTTCTTCCAAAAAAGGTTATGTGTTCCCCTCACCATTCATATCATTGTCAACCCATTTGTCATTTCTAATAAGATTCCTTTTGTTCACATGTAGGCACTTAATTCTCTAGCTCTGAGCTACTCCTTTAACTTTGAAGAATACATAGATGAAAGTGAGATTAGCTCATCAACCATTTCTTCCCAAGAGACTTTATCAGATGAGACAAAAAATCAGCTAAAAGACATGCTGCCAATGCTCAAGGGAAATATAGCCGATTTGGTCCAGGATGCAGACCCAATGAGAAGAATCTTCTTAGCCATCAAAGATATTTTGACCCTAAATCTTGCTGAGGCCTTGATACCTATATCCAATATCGAAGACCAAGCTCCCAACATAAAAAAGGCTCAAAGAAATCTGATTGACCATGAAGCTTTGATGGCCAAAAAGAATTCTAACAAACAGAAAGCCAAAGAATTAGTACACCTAATCGACAATTTGAAGAATTCTTCTTCCAAAATTGAACCAGAACTAAATCAGCTGAGAGTTAGGCGTGCTGAGCTTGAAAAAGAACTGGAAAGTGTGAAAGCCACCATCTAATGTCATGAGTCTAACTTGACTTAGATCCCCAATGCTATCAAATAGAAGAAACAAGAAATGCTGACCAAGGTCAAAGAAGGCAAAGCTATTCGCAATAGTCTTGAGAGCATTCCCAGATCAGCCGAAGAAGATAAACAACAAATTGCAGAAGTTGATGCTATTTGGCTGAAAGCACTACAAGCAATACATGATGCACTTAACTTGTAATTTACATTCCAATATTAGTAGCACATAAACCTGATGATAACTGTACCTTTTGGTTCGGCTAGAAGAGCCGATTTGAATTAGCCGATTTTTTATTTCTAACTTAACTGAATATGAAAATAGCTTTTATCACAAAACCCTTTGAATTCCTTCTTAGTCATCAATGTCGCGTTCCCCTCGGTATTAGTGAAGTGGTGCTTCCCCTTCCATCAATTGGGGTTGCTTTCACACGTCCCAAGATACCACTGTCTCGCCTTCGTGGCTATAAATACTAGTCAAGGGCTTCAGCCTCAAACACATCTACACCCACAACTGTTCTCATTCTCTCATGTCCTTCTACCTTCAAGAACCCTATAGCAGTTTCCTCTTCTCCTCCTCTCAAGATCTAAACCAGCACCCATGGTCGGCGAAGATAACCGCAGCAAGCGTGCAGTAGATGAGATCTCAGAGGAGGAGATGCCAATGAGCCAGCGCCTCCGCCACATGAGGTAATACTAAACGCCCTCTGCTCATGGCAATGAATCATCCTCTAACTTGTCCACATATTTGTCTTGAATAATAAACTCCTTCCTCCTCCTCCCAGGGCCGGCAAGCCCTCCAATGCTGCGTCTGCTGCCACCCCCATGCCGGACTCATTGTCGGACTCCTCCAACTCGTATACCTGCAACGACATCCGGTGCTTCCTCTAGGAGTGTAGGGCAGCCAAGGACTATTATTCCGAGGCAACTTGGGAAAACGGTCAGCTTGAGATCCGTCTCAAGGCCTCCTAGTCCGCCCTCCTCGCCATAGAGGAGCAAACCAACGCCGCTCGGGCAAGGTTGGCCGAGTTCGACACCATGGTGGTGGGTAAGCTTAGTTCCAAGAAAACCATCACTCTTATCTTCACTAGCCCTTTCTTGACAATCTTCTTGCCTCTTTGATTGCTAGCCCTGACGGTACAGTTGGAAAACCTCCAACTAGTGGCGAACATAGCTACATCGGCCGTCAATGCCCAGGGCCCTCTGCTCATCAACCGTTTGCATGACATCCCAGCATGCACCTAGGAGTTTGCCCTCCATGGCGTTCGGCGCAACGCAGTGGTGGCTCTAGCCATGGCACAAGTCTAGACCGGGCACGACCTCCGCGCCATGGAGCTAGGCTTCCCAATGGCCGATGATCCTAACATACACGAGGAGCTGATTGAGGTCTTCTATGACACCGTGGTGGCTATTGTAGATATCACACCAACCCAAGATGTTGTGAACAAGGTGTTCGATTAGTTTGTATTAGGAGTAAACATTGAATGAATAAAGTTTTTGCCTTTCCCTTATAAATTCATCTCTGAAACTGCCGTAATAAGACTCATGATTGTCTTTGTGTGTGTTTTTGCTCTATAGGCGATACATATCATATCGTCTTCTACCCCTTTGGTTTAATTTTCCTTTTTGAACTAAAGGCGATACCCTCCTGGTATCGGCTATTAGAGCCGATGACTAAACAAATCAGCTATTAAGTATTAATCCAAACACTAGGATAATACTTCTTTAGAAATTTTCCATTGATTGCTCTATCAAACTCCTCTTCCCCTTCTAGCATTTACAAAATATAAGCATTGCTAGGTGCACAACGTTTAATCTGATAAGCACCTTCCCAATTAGGTGACCATTTGTCGAACCTGCTGTCTTTAGACCCAATCGGCAATCTTACTTTCCAAACCAACTCTCCTTTGTAAAACTATTTGTTCTTGACCTTTTTATTATAATGCCTTGCAACCCTTAATTTATTGGCCTCAATATTTTCAAGAGCACGCAGCCTATGACAACTTAAGTCCTCCAAATCATCCATCATAAGGTTTTTATAGACTTCGACTGTCAAATTATTTTGCAATGTAACACGTCTTGATCCAGTCTGAATCTCCCAAGGAAGAACTGCATTATGCCCATATACTAACTCATAAGGTGATGATTTAATCGATCCATGGCAAGCCATCCTATATGCCCACAATGCTTCATTCAGTGTCAAGAATCACTTCCTTGGTTGCTCTTCAATTTTCTTCTTAATCAATTTAATCAAAATTTGATTGGATGCCTCTACCTGGCCATTTGTTTGAGCATAATAAGGAGAAGAATTTAGTAATTTAATTCTCATACTGGCAGCAAAATCTATGAATTCCTCTGATGTGAACATTGTCCCTTGATCAGTAGTAATGGTTTGAGGAATCCCAAAACGATAAACAATATGATCCCTGATAAAATCAACCATATTCTTTGAAGTTACTGTTTTCAAAGGAATCGCCTCAACCCACTTAGTAAAATAATTCATTGCTACCAATACAAACTTGTGCTCTCTACTTGAAGGTGGAAAAATCTAGCCAACCAAATCAATTCCCCAGCCTCAGAATGGCCACTACTTAATTATTGGGTTCGTAGCTGATGCAGACGATTTCTAAACATTACCAAAATGCTGACAATCCTAACACCCCTTGTAATATTCAAAACAATCTTCTAATATTGTTGGCCAGAAATATCTAGACCTATGAATAACCCATTTCATTTTATAAGCTGATTGATGAGCTCCGCATATTCCTTCATGCACTTCTCCCATCAATACTCTTGCTTCTTCTTGACTTAAATATTTAAGCAAAACCCCATTGACTGTTTTGTAATACAACTGATTATCTAACAAAACATACTTAGTCGATTTATATCTCAGTTTTCTGGTAACCTTCTATGATGGATTCTTGAGGTAATCGGCTATTTCAACTCTCCAATCATTAGCCAAGGTCTCACTACTTAAGATTTCTTAGAACACTCGATAGCCTGACGTATTCTGAGCTAACCAATTAGCCTCTTAATTCTGTGCTCTCGGAATATGCTGAAGAGAAGTAAGGGGAAACCCCTCAAGTAACTTTTGGCATTCATCATGGTAACCCCTTAGAATATCATCTTTATATTCATACAGGCCGATCAACTGATTAATAACTAGCTACGAATCTCCAAATATTTCAATTGACTTAGCCTTTACTTCCTAAAGAAGTTGAAGTCCCTTAAGAATAGCTTCATATTCTGCTCGATTATTGGTGGTCATTGGTTTGGTTTGAAAGGCAAACTCAAAACTTGCCCCCCGAGGCAAAATAATAATAATACCAATGCCACTCCCTTGCTTGCACGATGATCCATCAAAGAATAATGTCCACGGCATAGGTTCCACATAGCCGATGCTTGGTTTATGATGTTGAGTAATAAAATCGGCCATCACTTGCCCTTTGACTGCTTTAGCCAATTCATACCTCAAATCAAATTCTGATAATGCAAGAATCCACTTTCCCATTCTCCCATTTAATATCGGCATTGACAACATGTGTTTGACCACATTAGCTTTAGACATAACTGTACACTCAGCCGATAAAAAATAATGTCATAACTTAGTGCAGGAGAAATACAAGCATAAGCATAACTTTTCAATAGGAGAATATCTTGTTTCTGGATCCAAAAGTCTTCTACTTAAATAAAAAACAACATGTTCCTTTCCTTCAAACTCTTGCATCAAGGTCGATCCAATCGTTTGGCTATCGGCTGACACATACAACTTAAAAGGCTTACCTTGCTGAGGAGGAACCAGCATAGGTAGAGATTTCATATACTCTTTTATCTCCTTAAATGCTTTTTGTTGTACGTCAACCCATTTAAATTCTTGATCATTTTTCAACTTCAATAAAGGAGAAAATGGCAGAATCCTTTCTGATATATTTGAAATAAACCTTCTGATGAAATTAATCTTACCAAACAGAGATTGTAATTCTGTTTTATTAGTTAGAGGTACTGCCTCATCAATTACTTTTATACTTTTCTAACCAATCTCAATTCCGCTCTCGTGGACCATAAAACCCAAAAATTGTCCAGCTGACACTCCAAAGGCATACTTATTAGGATTCATCTTTAAACCATGTTTTCTTGTGCACTCCAAAGTCTCCCGCAGATCAGCCAGATGTTCTTTGTACCCTTTGGATTTCACCACCACATCATCAATATAGATTTCAACAATCTTGCCAATTAACTTATGGAAAATATAATTCATTGCCCTCTGATAAGTTGCACAAGTATTCTTCAATCCAAAAGTCATCACAACTCATTCAAATAAGTCGATTGCGCTGGGGCATCAAAAGGCTATTTTTGCTATGTCTTCTTCAGCCATAAAAATTTAATTATAACCTACATTACCATCCATAAAACTAATTACCTTGTGCCCGGCCACTGTATCTACCAACATATTGGCTATTGGCATCAAGTAACCATCCATCAGTGTAGCCATATTCAAATCTCTGAAATCAATACAGACTCTCAACTTCCCATTTTTCTTATACACAGGAACTACACTCGATATCCATTCTGCATATCGGCAAGGTCGGATAAATTTTGCTTCTAGTGGTCTTTCAGTCTTCTTCTTAATGTCATCAAGAACATTTGGATTAAATCTCCTTGGAGCTTATTTAAATGACTAATATCCAGGTTTGATTGGCAACCGATGTTCAATAATTGACCGATCTAAACCAGGCATTTCATAATATTCCTAAGCAAAACAATCTTTAAATTCCTTTAACAAATCTATCGATTCTTGTTTATACTCAGGATCCAATTTAGCACTTACATACGTTGGCCTAGGCCTATCTTTAGGATCCACTTCTATTTCTTCTAACTCATTGGCCGACATAAAGTTATGTGATGTAAACTAGGCCCGATCTTTCGAAAGGTATGATAGCGTCGATTGGTGGAACTCGACGTTCACGATCTAGGCTTCGAACCAAGACTGATTCGGACCCTCGCATCCGTTACACCACTGCTCTATTGGTTATCAACCACACAAACGCGATTGACCTCGCCGAGAAGGTTTTCCTGCAAGCGAATCGAGAACACAAGCAAGAACAAGATAAACATAATTTGAAATTGCAAATAAATATGAGGCTTATGACAATGAGAAAGAGTTCAAGTCTTTATTTGAAAGGACTAATCGCCACAGGCGAACAAGATCAAGAACTGGGGCCCTGGTTCACAGCAAGCGGGCCTTGGCGGCGACAGTTGCAGCAAAATGACGTCTGTTTCACGAGGAAATCAAGAACTAAACAAAACCCAAACCCTAAGGAGAGTGATGGCTGGTATTTATAGATTCTTGGGTGTCACACCCCTGGACGTGCCCCCTAATGGGCCCAAACACGATACACGGTCCAACGGACCAAAAGACAGTGTCGCAGCACCCTGACAGATTCTGGACGCTGACTTGTTTTGATGATTCCCGTTGATTCCTAAGGACTTTTGATGTGAAACCAATTGGGTTGGGTTCCTTATCCAATTAGCTTTTCATCCATATGTGGATCATCAAAAACGGAGTCGGGATGCGTCCTGGGTGATTAGTTTAAGGCAGACTAGTCCTGGAGGCCGAGGCAGACTCGAACTTGAGTTGCTTTGGGCCTCCACCTCGGGGACTCGAACCGAATTAGCCTCGGACCTCCTTCTTGACTTGGACACCCTTGCTGGCCTCCTACCCCTCCATACCATGTGCCAAACATGGTCATATGCATGGGTGTCATGTCCTCATCATCTTCCCCTTCTTGATGAAAAGTCGTCCTCGACGTCAATTGTGCTTGAAACTGATCCTGCACAACATAAAGGAGAACGGGTTGCGAAAACAAAGGGGACTGAAATAATTGTGAGAAGGAACATGACCATGTTTCCAAGTTTGTAGCATGTCATCTCGCATAAAAATTTCAGCAAGCATGTAGACTCCATGATCTGAATACACACGATGTATGTCAACACTATCCTGCAAAAGATTAGAACTAACCAAAGACAATGCAGGAATAGATGATCTAGCAGACATAGGTAGCAACCAACAATGCTCCCCTTCTTGGAAGTGAACTTGTTTCTTTGAGGAACATGAGAAAATGTTTGTATTATTATGGTTGCCCTCTAAACGAACATAATCTTGTACAACAAAAGGAAAATTCATATTACTACGAATGTATACTTGATGTATCATATATTGTCCCTTGTTGTTATATTTGCCAATAACATGATATGTATGTTTAGAAAACCAAGGCAAATCAACATATTTAAATAGGCTCTCCTCCAAACAATCTAGGTTACACAAAACATCAAATTCAATGTAACCCCAAGTATGTAAAGAAGACAACAATTTAAACTCATCAGTTTTAGTAGCAATATGAATAACACGTTTATTTTCAGCACAAGTGACTGGTTACAAAACATGTAAAACTGAGGCATCATCAACCAATTCATCTTTATCATAAGGAACTTCAAGCAAATTATCATGGGACGAAGATAAATCAAGAGAGGGTTCCACTAACAATTGCTCTATGATAGCATGGTTTGTGGAAGAATTTAGTATATTAAAACTATTCTCACCTTTCATGAGTGTAGCACTATGGGCATTACCTGTGTTCTCAGCAGGAGTAATAGGTGCATTGTGAAGTGATGGTTCTGAATTTGCATATGAGGTTGTGAGTTCCTCATTTTCTTCCATGTCATCCTCTCGCTTATGTACATTATCCTACAGAAGGTTAGTCATAGCAAGAGGAATAACAACAGACTCATCCTTTAAATGGTTCACCTCAGCATATGAAGTCAAAACAGGAGGTGGATTAACAAAGGTTTCTCACATAAGAAGTTTCATATCATTCCAAGTTTGAGGTTTATCAGAAGGATCTAAAGACTCCCACCAAGATAAAGCAGAATATCGTAAAACACTAGCTGCATTTGTTACCTTCCTCCTTGGACACATAAAGTGAGTAGCAAATATGTTATCTATGGCAATTTCCCACTCCATGTACTCATCAGCACCTATACCATTATAAGTCGGTGGATACGAACAACCTATCATTGTTAGAAGACAGCAAAAGACAACACAAAAGTATTATCCCTATCAACTACTTAGGTTGTGGACAAGGAAAAATCAAGGCACTCAACTCTCAAGCGTCTTACCACGGTCTTACAAGTGTTCTTACCAAAGCAACAGGCGGTGTAATCGGTCGGTGACTATGATACCGTTGTAGCTTGAGTGTAACAGTTGCAAGGCGAACCAGTACTTAGTTAGAAGAAAGTGGAGCTTGGATAGGCACAATATAGTAGCAAGAAATAGCAAAATTCACAACTGAATAACAAAGCTGAATAAGTATCCCAAGTACTTGTCTTAGTTGCTGGCCTACTCACGTTCCAAGTACCAGATGTATCAAGTGATGTGAACAACAAGAATATGATTAGGAATAAGGTAGAAATCAGCACACGCAAACACAGCTCAAATGGCACTCTCTATGTGCTCCTCTAGATATTGTTCCACTTTTGCTCCTCTCTTTTTTTTCTCTATTTTTGGGATGTCGTTGTTTTTTGGGATTATTTGACTTTTTCTTTTTATTTTTTTGATATTTTTTCTTCACTTAGGAGCACAAAAGAAGTAACCACAGAAAATATGAGCTTAAACAAGTGAAAGACGTGGCCTGTGGAAATTTCAGAAGACGTGCTCGAAATCGACAAAGACATTGTGACCACAAAAAGAGGATCTTGTGACCACTTTTTGACCAAAATAAAAATCTCCGACCCTGATAAAGCGAGGGATGGACGGATCCAAAAAAATTTTCTGATCAATTTTGATATATGCAACGTCGAAATCCGAGTTCGTATGCAAAAACTAGAACAGTTTTAAGAACGGACTCTGAATTAGGGGACAAAACGGAAACAATGCACGCAAAATTGGTCACGGCAGCAAGGATTTGATGGAAACAGTGAAGACAAGTGTAACAAATAAGATGGCGTGGACTAGAGTTTGATGGATACAAAGGAAACTCAATAAGACTTGGAGATGTTCACAGATTATGATGAAAAACAAAGGGGAAAACACAAACTAGACTAAAAAACGATCTAAAACCAGCAACCAGAACTTGACCTAGGGCACAAACTCAACAACGCGAAACAGAGATGAAATTGCATGGCACAATGAAACCAGCAACCAGAACTTGACCTAGGGCACAAACTCAACAACGCGAAACAGAGATGAAATTGCATGGCACAATGAGACTATAGGACAGGGAATATGTGATGATATATATTTTTTGGCTTTTTGTGGACTATAGGTAATGCAAAAATAGTAACAATCTAAAGGGGAAAACAAAGTTATACCTAACGGGCAACAAGGTCTCTGATACCATTTGATGTAAACTAGGCCCGATCTTCCGAAAGGTATGATAGCGTCGATTGGTGGAGACTCGACGTTCACGATCTAGGCTTCGAACCAAGACTAATTCGGACCCCCGCAACCATTACACCACTGCTCCGTTGTTCATCAACCACGCGAACGCGATTGACCTCGCCGAGAAGGCTTTCCTGCAAGCGAATCGAGAACACAAGCAAGAACAAGATAAACGCAATCTGAAATTGCAAATAAATATGAGGCTTAAGATAATGAGAAAGAGTTCAAGTCTTTATTCGAAAGGACTAATCGCCATAGGCGAACAAGATCAAGAACTGGGGCCCTGGTTCACAGCAAGCGGCCTTGGCGGCGATAGTTGCAGCAAAACGATGTCTGTTTCACCAGGAAATCAAGAACTAAACAAAACCCAAACCCTAAGGAGAGCGATGGCTGGTATTTATAGAGTCTTGGGCGTCACCCCCCTGGACGCGCCCCCTAATGGGCCCAAACACGATACACGGTCCAATGGACCAAAAGACGGTGTCGCAGCACCCTGACAGATTCTGGACACTGACTTGTTTCGACGATTCCCATTGATTCCAAAGGGCTTTTGATGTGAAACCAATTGGTTTTGCTTCCTTATCCAATTAGCTTTCCATCCATATGTGGATCATCAAAAACGGAGTCCGGATGCGTTCTAGGCGACTAGTTTAAGGCAGACTAGTCCTGGAGGCCGAGGCAGACTCGAACTTGAGTTGCTTTGGGCCTCCACCTTGGTGACTCAAACCGAATTAGCCTTGGACCTCCTTCTTGACTTGGACACCCTTGCTGGCCTCCTACCCCTCCATACCATGTGCCAAACATGATCATATGTATGGGTGTCATGTCCTCATCACTATGTCCTAGTTTACCATCTATACCATCTATAGAATTATCCATTAAAATAAACTTTCAGAGACGACTGCTCGGATCGGCTGTTGGCCTTCATCATTGATTCTAATGAAGCCTCATTCCCATCGCTTGCTGAAAAAACACTCAAAATCTTCTAGTTCCCAATACATTGGATCAACTATTGCTATACTCACAGAATCGTCAGCATGAACTAGGTCAATATTGTCTCCATGCCACTGAATCAAGCATTGATGCATAGTCGATGGTACACAACAATTGACATGAATCCAATCATGACCAAGGAGTAAACTGTAAGAACCCTTTCCATCAATGACAAAGAATGTAGTGAGCAAAGTCTTGCTTCCAATTGTCAATTCAACATTTATTGCCCCCTGGTCTTGGATGCATTACACCCAAAATCCTTAAGCATCATGTTAGTCTCAATCAGATCTTTTGGTACTTTACCAAGCTTGCGAAAAGTAGTATAAGGCATCAGATTAATAGAAGCATCTCCATCAACCAACATTTTACTCATCGGCTTTCCATCGACAAGACCTTTCACATATAAATCCTTCAAATGCTGATGTTTAATTGGTTTATCAAATATAGCTTGTTGTATCATTGTCAACTGGGCTGCCATCTCTTCATACTCTGATTCATCAAAATCTGAAAAAACTTCTTGATCTGTTGGAGCTTTAAATTCAGATGGTAAAATAAAAGCCATTTGAATATTAGCCGATTGTTGACCCTTATTGGCTGTTGGTTTACTAGATTTCTGAGTCTGTTCTAATTCTCTGCTCCTTAGGCGTTGTACTCTTCTCTTCTGACTTCTTGTTAAACCTCCTGGACACCACTGTCTTTCCTGCCAAACATACTCTTCATCATCATCTTCTTCATAATCGGCCCAATTCTGATCAACAACTCGCTTTCCAAGCCGATCATGAATGCTTCTATTTTTTAAGCATTGATCCACATCATTACGCTGATATTCAATTCGATCATGGATAAACCGGTGGTTGACTTGTGATTGTCTAAACTCCCAATATTGTTCATTACATTCTGGGCAATTATTTCTAGTAGGCAATCTCAAACCTTCGTTCCAACAATGTTTGAAGAAAGGCCAATTCTAATGTAACTCAGCTTGTTCTCTTTCATATCTCTCTTCTTCTTGTTGACATTGATATTCCTTCTCTTCTAACCAGCGCTGATAATCTTTCTCCTTCTATCATTGTCATTTATTTAATAGAATTCAAGATATAACACGTGGTCTCATCGCACCGTCTCTCGATGTTTCTCCCTACTCATATCGGCTCTTTTGTTGGTCACGACACCTTTTGATTTCTCTATATTCATCAGCCGATGTTTGCATCTCCGGATCAACTATTTTAGTTTCTCTTGCCCTGGCTGACGTTAAAACTTTAGATTTCCCTTTGAACAACTTAGCATCAACCATATTCTGACCTTTGGGAAAGGATTATCATCAACTTTTATTTTCCAAGCTATATCAAATTTAAGCTTCCCTTGTTGAATAGCCCTTTGAATATGCTGCCGAAAAATCCTACAATCATTAGTAGAATGAGAAGTAGTGTTATGGTACTTGCAGAACTTCTTATTCTTCAACTGATCAGGAGGTAATATAACATGATTGGCAGGCAGTTTAATTTGTCCCTTCTCAAGTAACAAATTAAAAAGTTTGTCGCTTTGTAACATCAAAATCATAAATTTCTTCAACTTCTTTTTCCCAAGGATTTGGAACCATTACTATCTTTTTACCCTGATTCCATTCAGCCATGGCAATTTTCTCTTCTTCATTATCATCATCGACTAAATATGGATTATAAGCTTTAGCGATTGCAGCATTCTTCTAGAATCAGGTATCTCTGCGCATATTCTAGAATTGGCTATTAAGTGCCGCCACCCGTTGAGCCAATTGACCAAAATTGTCAAATTGTTGCCCAAGCAACTTTTCTCTCCATGTTGGCAACATTTCTTGAACGGCCAACGCTGCTAGCTGATCATCAGTCAAATTCAACGAAAAGCATAAGTTCCTTGTTTCTCAGAACCTCTAAAGGAACTCAGCACTCGATTCATTAGCTCTTTGCTTTATAGTTGTCAAATCTGTGATCTTTCTTTCCCCTATCCTAGTGTAGAAATATGTATGAAATTTCTTTTCAAGATCACTCCAATTGGCAATGGAATTAACCGCTAGTGATGAAAATCAAGTGAAAGCTGGTCTTGACAGGGACAAAGAGAAGAAACTACCTCGATGCGCTTCTTCAATAGAGGCTTCACCCAACTGAGTAAGATATCGACTAACATGTTCTATTGTACTTGTGCTATCTTGACCAGTGAACTTAGCAAATTCTGGAAGCCTGTAATTCATAGGAAGGGCCACTAAATCATACCATTCTAGATATGGACATTTGTACGAAAAGCTCTGCCCTTTTGGTTTTAAACCAAACTGATTTTTCATCATTTCGGTTACTCAGAGCAACAATTTCTCAGCATTTGAGTTTGAATTTCTTAGCAATTGCTGACCCATCTGCAGATTGAAATTATGAGTTCCTTGATATCCTAGATTTGGAATCATATTGAAGGTGTTATAATTTGAACCATAATGATATCCTTGGGGAATATCTATCTGTTGAGCCCCTTGTTGATTTACTGTTTAGGATCTATATCTCTACAAATCCTTTAAACCGATGGTGCAATTTTTTTAGCCGACGGTGGTATTTGGCCTGATGTACCCAAAATTAACCATCTAATTCTGAACTTGGCCTATCGGCTATTGCACATGCTACATTGATGATCCAGGATTATATTGCATTTGATTAGTTGTAGCACCCTGAATTTGCTCAGATGAATTCTGAATTGCCTGGGCATCATCAATCTTAGCTAGTGCTGTTTCTTGATGGTTAGTGCCAGTTTGATTCGTTCCTTGAGTCGATGGATGTAGAATATTGTAATAAGCTGATCCAACCTGATCAAGTGGAAATCCATGAAACACCTCCTTCATGGTATTATGGAATATATTCAAGAAAGCTGTATTATAATTCAGCATTGCATCATGAACAGATTTGTTGACAGCTTCTACAAAGAAACGTCTATCATCAGCTTCATTTGTATCTGATTGTCCATACATCAAAACTCTCGACAGTGGATATTTTTGTACAACTTTATTGACATGTGTTTTGGTATATGACAACAAGCACTTGTTCTAAAACTCCATTATAGCCTTACCAATGATATCTTTATTCTCATCAGGTAAGTCTTCGTAAGGCACCATAAGAATGTCCTTATTGTTGTGAACCGCCATGATGATTGTGGTCCCACCAGGCGTGTCAAAAAATGTGTTGACACAAAAATGTGGCGATGCGATCAACACATAGCAAGCCGGAAGATCTGAGTGGAACGAGACAAATCGACTGTCCAATATAAATGAATCTACAAACTGTTTTGAGTCTAATCCATTATCATTAACAGTGAGGTTCGATCGGATCGATACAACTATGATAATGATAATAAACTAAAGCCAAAGAATCTATAAAACCATCTATATGTTGACAGATTCATGAAAACATGCTATATGCGTGAGAGTGTAGGCAAATTAGCTAAAATAGACGATGCAGTCATAGCAAACAAATAGAGTACATATCTTGATCATGAATAAGACCACTAATTGATAATTTCTAATCTAAAGTCTTACCAGTGAGATTCGACCGGATCGATGTAGCTATGGTAGTATCATTATATTAGATCTCATTAACTAGTGAGTTTATTTAAGATTGAAACATGTCTTTGGATGCATAATATGTTTGACTGGAATAGAGATAAAACAGTCGATCTAGCGAAATTAAGCCATCAATTGTAAGATTTGAAGCATGACTAGATCAAAAGATGACCAATTAAGATGATATAATGCCGATCTATCTCTACCTCAATCGGGTGATTTTGTTATAATTAATAAAACATTAATTATAGCAAGATCGATAACTGGTGAATCAACCAAAAACAGCAAGAAAAATCTTATTAATCTTAGCATATTTGATAACTGGTGATATTATATTAAACAATAAGTTATTTAACACAAGATCGATAACTTTAATCTATATTATGATTTGTAAGAGATCAATCAGCTGATGCAGCCTTACAAACTACAATACATATCGATAACTAACTTATATTATGGCTCATAAAAGATCAATCAACTGATGCAGCTTTACAAGCACAATACAAGTCGTGATGGTACTCACAAGCAAGCTGGAGGTCGATCAGTCGATGCAGCCTTGTTTGCTAAAGAACTCATCGAGATCTACAGTACTCCTACTCCTAATGATGGTGAAAGTCGAAAAGATTGTATTGAGCGAGTGTTCGTTGTTTTTTTATAATAACCAGGGTCTAATATTTATACCCAGAACCTAAACATGAATCCTACTCAAATATGACTCATTACAATTCTTGGAACAAAATAAAACTTTCTAACTTAATAATAACCTAGACTCTAATTTTCCTTATTTGTAGAGTCCGACACATCTTCCTAGCGCCACTCAAGTATAGCCAATTAACGCCGTCTACTGTCGTCATCCATAAAATAGCCGATTCTGACGTCACATCTAAATCAACTGATACCGATTCACATCCAATCGATTCCATGATGACACAATCCTGGAAGCTTCGAGTTCCCACGTTCTTCTTTCTAAATTTTGGTGTAAACAAAATTAATAAAGAAACATTTAAGTTGGTATTAATGAAATTAGCATTTAACTATGAGAAAGATTGAAGTATAAACCTAAGTTGTTTTAAATTTAAAAAACATTGAATAAACAATAATCAAATTAACATTTCCTATTAAAATCCAAAAACACGTTACATGGTAAAGATAACACGTAGCTTATTTTGTTATGGAGCTAACACAACAAAAATGGACCTAAATAGAGCTAAAAGCCCTAAAACGGTGTTTAGTGGCAAAATTGTGGTTTGTTGGAACCATTTTCACAATTAAAACTGAATTTTATATAAGGTTTGGGCTGCGGATACAACAAAAACTAAGAACTCAGGGTTTAAACCGATAAGGACAGGGCCCGTTACTAAATAATTTTGAACTGGGTAGTACTGTGGATTGATTACGTCAAAACAGAAGGGCTTTTCTACAAAACCCCTAGGGTTGGCCGTGTGTTGACTGGTACCACTCGGTCGCCGTTTGCGTGGCAATGACATGGCGTCCACGTGGCGGCCAAGCCAGCTCTGCTGCCTTCGTTGACCTGTGCATGCAGGGCGGATCTAGACAGTCAAAAACGGATCAGACGGCCGGGGGTGGGTGCTCGACTGGATTGACTCAAACAGCATCGGTCAGCGACAACGGCTACACGGCGGTACGCCATGAAAGGCGGTGGCAACTCGCCCAAGCTCAGAGGAACACAAGCTATGAGGCTCGGCCGTACTGGGAAGGGCACAGGGCGAGAGACCTCGCCACGGAGAACTCACTAGGGCTACTCCCCGCAGCAGACGACGGCCGGCATTGGCGCTAGACGCGGCTGAGCAGCTCGGGCACGGCGAACGACTACGGGGAGGTCGCGTGCACATGTCAGAGTGAGAAGAGAGAGAGAGAGAGATACCGACGTATTCCTTAGCTCCTTGCTGTGGGTGGTCTCACCGGCAAGAAAGGAGATCGACGGCGGTGGGATCTTTTTGGGGGGCGGCGATGGCGGCACGTGCGGAAGCTTCGGAGCGGGTGGCGGCAAGGTTTATGGTTCCAGGGGCGGCTCGGCGCACAGGGATGCTCTCCTTATAGCCACGGGGAACCTCGTGCCGCGCAATTGGAGATCAATTGGGCGGCGGCGGCTGACTCTAGCTCTAGCGGAGTTCGTTGGGAAAGAAGGCCACTATTTTTGACGCATGGGCCCTCCTGGTTAGCGGCTTAGGACGGGGCAGCACAGGCCGTGGCGGCTGACGAGCGGGGCCCGTGGGTCAGCGACACAGGGTGGGGCGAGCGCGGGCCGCTGCTGGCTAGCTGGGTGGAGTCCCATCAGTGAGGGCGATCACGTGGAAAAAGGCCGGTCGGCTAGGTCACGAGGGCTACCGATCTGGGCCAAAGGCTGGGTGAAAGCACGCGGGAGACAGAGGGCTAGGGCTAGAGTGGACCAAAAGCCAAGACAGGCCGAAACACAGAGAAGAAAAAGAGAAAGGTTTTTTCATAAACAAGGACTCAAACCACTTTTCCAAAACCTTTTTCTGAGACATATTTTGATATTATGTTTTAAACCTATTTTGAGAGTAAAAAACCATTTTATAAATACTTTTCAAACTCAAACTTTGAAGTTATTTTTGAAATAGTTTTGAAAACACACTTTTGAAGCTTTATTTTCCAAAAACTGTAGAGGGCTTATGAGTGGTTGGATCAAGTTTTAGAAATTCATTTTTCACATAACAGAACTAATGCAAAGGCATGAATGCACCAAATATACTTTCATTACTTTGTAAAAGTTTTATAAAGCATATTTTCTCACTTTAAGTTGACAACAAAATAAATATATCTTGGAAAATTGTAGAAAAATATTAAATTCTATATTTTATTTAGTATTTTCTATTCACAATCCAAAATAGAAAATTTGAAGTGTGATAGCCACCGGCACTGGCATGCCCAGGTGTGTTGCTGGAAGGTGGAAGCGAACCACCGGCCGCAAGACCAAGAAGGGCTTGGTGGGAGGCCATCTTGGTGTGCTCCTTTTTGTTGAGCTCCTCAAGAAGAAGGTAGGATTAGGCAGAAAGAAAGGTGCGCGGTGGTTGCTTGGAAGTGATTACCGGAATGGCGTGACGATACTTGGAGTTAAGCCCGCGGAGCATATTATTAAGCACTTGGCTCATCTCACGAACAGAATACTCAGTGTCACGGAGGGCATCAGCATGCAGTTTGAGACCGCCGCAGTACTCGTTGATGGTCATGTTGCCTTGACAAAGGTTACAGAACATGGCCTCCAGGTACCCGCCGTGGTGGAGCTCGTTGTCGCGTAGCAAGTCATCGATGGCGCGGTGGGCGGAGAAGGCAGTGGAGTGAGAACGACAAACGACGTTGAGGATCCCCGTGGACCCCGAGTTGTAGAGCCAACTAGGAATGCACTGATCCACCATCCGCCACTCAGATTCTTGGCATTGGTCAGAGCTTGGAGTAGCAGCAAGATCAGAGCTGAGCCTGAACTTGCCGATGATGTTGTTGAAGGTACGGTGCACCAACCACTAAGGCCTCATTCGTTTCAAGGGGAATGACTCCCTGGAAATATTCCTGGCTGGATTTGTTATCTAATTTGAATAAGCTTGAGTGAACAGGAATTATTCCTGGACTGGATTCAGCTGAAACGAACGAGCCCTAAGCGTAGTTGGGAGAGGGGATGTAGGAATGAGGATGACGGGCACGTGTGACTTGATGTTGACTATCTGAAACACATGGGCTGGAGGAGATGGGATAGGGACGACATCATCGGCGTCGATGGAAGAGGAGTCGTGAATCAAGGGGTCAAGCTCGATCGAAGAGGGGATTGTTGTCCACGGGCAGCAGAGGACAGCAGGTGGCGAGAGGCAGAAAACAGGATCACACCACGCTAACTGATTACCATGAAAGAGAGATTATAGAGGCAACAACACATTGTAAGCAGAACGACGTGGGCGGCGTCGTGGCTGACCGTGGTGTGGATTGGACGCAGACGCACAGGAAAACTGTCTAACAGAAAACAACTGAACTATGCTACGCTTCAACAGATAGGTCCACTGTGCAAATCATTGCAAGGGCAAATAAACATCAACATTATTCAAGGACAAATGATGATGAAATGTTAGAAGAAAACAAATAACTATGCATCACCCTGTTCCAGGCTGCAGCAGGAGCGCGTGGAATCTCACACGTACGTGTCAGTCAAGCTCGGACAGGGGCAGCCGGTCGTCGGGCACCGACAGGTCGTCCTGCTCTCGCTCCAGAACCCACCTCCCGGACGCGTCGCGTCTTAGCCCCTTGTTCGCCGGCGCCGACGTGTACCACCACTCTAGGATAGGATGTCTTGTTCACCCGCCACGTCTCGGAGCGCACCGTCACAGAACCCGGTAGCGGTGCTCTCACAGCCGTCCAGCAGGTGCAGGCACGCCTCCAGGTCGTGGTAGCCGCGCACTGAGCCGTGCTTGAGGAAAAGTGACTTGGCGACTCGAGGAAAATCGATTTATAGAGGTGGCTTGTGTTATAAGCTACCCCTAAAAATCGATTTGTAGGGGCGGCTGGTAACACTAGCTGCCTCTACAAATCGATTTGTATGAGCGGCTGTAGTACCAGCCGCCCCTATAATACCTGTTTGTTGGAGTGGTTCAGTCTACAACCGCCCCTACAGTATATTTTTTTTATAAAAAAATTCAAATTTACAATTTAAATTTAACCAGAACATATATATATTTAGTAGCCAGCTACAAAATACGTTATTCTGTAGCCACCTTCATTTACGATAATTTTATATACTAATTTACGATAATATCAAAACATATTTACGATAGTTGGGTTACTATAACACGTGGGGATATTTACCATAACGTTATAGTAAACCACTTAGTTAGGAGTTACTATAATCTCATAAATTAACATAGTAATTATCGTAACTTAAAAGTGGCTACAGAATAAGTTATTTTGTAGCCAGCTACAGAGTAGTAGTTCTATATATATATATATATATATATATATATATATATATATATATATATAATTCAAATCTGACCACAAGCACAAGAGCATAAGGTGTTGGTATTGAGGATTTCTACCTAAGTGAACGTTACAAGTATGTATACAAACATATAAGCTAATGAGGATTATCGATATGTATACGTCTTGACACATGCTGCAACTCCTCTGTGTACGGTGTACCAAGAAGTGTGCCACTACTCAATGTAGTGATTGCATCTAACACCCATGGAGCATTAGACTTTCAGACTGCAATATATTATTTTTCTCAAAATCAAATAACCGTTCTGACTCATGTTGCAAACTCAGGTTACATACTGAAATTAAACACAGAAGATTCTGTAGCAGCTACTACAAATCAACTTATATCTTAGTTACTAATGCGCATATGCATTAAAAATTTTAGAGGTAGTGACATTGTTTGGAGGCCCAACACTAAAGACAGTAGTTGAGTATCAGAAATTTGAGATATCTAAGAAGTCAATTGAGCTTACCTTCACTGTTATTGGCTTACTACTTCCCATTCAAATAGGGTCTTGACTCCTAAAGACAGTGGTTCACTAGAAGTTTGGAGCATCCCGTGGGGCCTTATGATGTATTGATGTCCCTCATCAATATTAAGAGCTTGTGATCTAAATAAAATATTGTAAGAAAAACTTAGAACAGGAGGTAATGAATGTTATAAGAGATATTATTATTCAGATCATGACTTGCTAAATATACAGATTAGTATAATTCAGATCAAGACTTGCTAAAAATTCAGATTGTAACCTAACATATGAGATAGTATATATAAGTCAGATCCAAACATGCTGAAAATTCAGACCGCAACTGAAACAATAAGAAAGTACTTGTTGTTAATTTGGCATAAAATATAAAATCGTAGAGACAACATCAAATTATTAACAAGCAGAACAAGTAGTGTCAACTAGCAAAACAATTACACTTATTAATCAAGTTTTGGACCTCTATCAATCATGTTTCTTACAAAACTTAAAAATATGACTTTGAAACAAAATGGCATGTTTTACAAGCACAACCGCAGTTAGTCATTTACTATTATTAAATGCATTGTTTGTGAATAGCACATGCACACAATGATAGTTTCTGAACAGCTAGATTCTAAACATTGCCAAATTCTAATGATCTTATTCAAGTTTCCAAAATTTTAATGATCTATCCAACATAAATAATAGAAAAATATGAGTCTAGACACTACTACAGATAGTCTTTGTAGGGACGGCTCATGGGCATTTGTAGGAGCGGTTTGGCCAGCCGCCCCTACCAAAACGTGGCTACAAATCGTCGATTTGTAGGGGCTGTTCATAGATCGCCCCTACAAATCGATTTGTAGAGGCGGCTGGTGTTATAAGCTGCCCCTATAAATCGATTTGTAGAGGCGGCTGGCAACGCTAGCCGCCTCTACAAATCGATTTGTAGGGGCGGCTGTAGTACCAGCCACCCCTATAATACCTGTTTGTAGGGGGCGGTTTAGTTTAGAACCGCCCCTATAGTATATTTTTTCACAAAAAAATTCAAATTTACAATTTAAATTCTATCAGAACACACACATATACATATATATAGGGTAAGACTATTCTGCAGCTGGTTATAGAATAACTTATTCTATGGCCACCTTGATTTACGATAATGTTTATACCAATTTACGATAACATGAATATGCATTTACGATACTCGTGTTACAACAACTCACGGTGATATTTACCATAATGTTATAGTAAACCATTTAGTAAGGAGTTACTTTAGTCTCGTAAATTAGCATAGTAACTATCGTAACTCAAAGTGACCACATAATAAGTTATTCTATAGCCAGCTGCAGAACCGTAGTTCTATATATATATATATATATATATATATATATATATATATATATATATATATATATATATATATATATATAATTCAAATCTAACCAGAACATATATAATTCAATTCTAACCACAAGCACAAGAGCACAAGGTGTTGGTACTGAGGATTTCTACTTAAGTGAACGTTACAAGTAGTATACAAACATATAAGCTAATGAGGATTGTCGATATGTATACGTCTTGACACATGCTGCAACTCCTCTGTGTACGGTGTACCAAGAAGTGTGCCACTACTCAATGTAGTGATTGCATCTAACACCCATGGAGCATTAGACTTTCAGACTGCAATATATTATTTTCTCAAAATCAAATAACCGTTCTGACTCATGTTGCAAACTCATGTTACATACTGAAATTAAACACAGAAGACTCTACAGCAGCTACTACAAATCAACCTATATCTTAGTTACTAATGCACATATGCAGTAAAAATTTTAGAGGTAGTGACATTGTTTGGAGGCCCAACACTAAAGATAGTAGTTGAGCATCAGAAATTTGAGATATCTAAGAAGTCAATTGAGCTTACCTTCACTGTTATTGGCCTACTACTTTCCATTCAAACAGGGTCTTGACTCCTAAAGACAGCGGTTCACTAGAAGTTTGGAGCATCCCCTGGGGCCTTATGATGTATTGATGTCCCTCATCAATATTAAGAGCTTGTGATCTAAATAAAATATTATAAGAAAATCTTAGAATAGGAGGTAATGAATGTTATAAGAGATATTATTATTCAGATCATGACTTGCTAAATATACAGATTAGTATAATTCAGATCTAGACTTGCTAAAAATTCAGATTGCAGCCTAATATTTGAGATAGTATATATATGTCAGATCCAAACATGATGAAAATTTAGACTGCAACCGAAACAATAAGAAAGTACTTGCTGTTAATTTAGCATATTATAGAAAATCATAGAGACAACATCAAATTGTTAACTAGCAGAACAAGCAGTGTCAACTAGCAAAACAATTACACTTATTAATCATGTTTTGGACCTCTATCAATCATGTTTCTTCCAAGACTTAAAAATATGACTTTGAAACAAAATGGCATGTTTTACAAGTACAACCGTAGTTAGTCTATTGTTAAATGCATTGTTTGTGAATAGCACATACACACACAGATAGTTTCTGAACAGCTAGATTCTGAACATTGCCAAATTCTAATGATCTTATTCAAGTTTCCAAAATTTTAATGATCTTATTAGTGGTTGATGCCTCTTTTCGTTGCCATAGATATTTGCATGCATCTGTAATCTTGTTCTTGCTAAAATTTTAAAGAAACAAAACTACCACGCACACAGTGATGTAGTCCATTTATTAAAGATAGCAGCACCAACTATCACTTCATATGAGATTCTAGAGCAAATATAAAATTTGAGATGTAGATCCACAGCCAGCAGGAGACTTTTTCACAGTGCCACTAATATTTCATAGTGAAGCTTCATATATGCTCTAAAATAAAAGTCAGGGGCTATCATAAGCTAACAACCTAGAGCTATTATGACGAAAGCTTAATTTTTTCTCCAGACCATCTCATGAAGAAACAAGCTTAATTTTTTAACTAGCAAAAGAGAGAGGCATTCAGCGTTGGAACAACAGGCCATACTGCAGAGCTCGGGCTTACAAGCTCGGGCTTGCAAAGAAGAGGAAGAAATAAGATCCTTGCCTAACGAGCTCTGGCTTGCAGAAGATCAATGGTGGCCTCATCCTTCATCTGGCTTAGCTCCTACAGTAGAAATGAGAACTCAACTTTGAGCTTCGATCAACACACATAGTGACAGACAATACAAAACTATCAAGTAAACCAATTACCAACACTTGATACACATGTTCAGTCAAGTTTTATGCACTAGTTTTATTTCAAAAACCATCGGGTTACCAGCAGGAACTGAAAAGATAAGTTATCAGACATAGATTTTTAGCTTCAGAATAGAGAATAATTTAGAGAAGCATAAAATGTACTATTAGCAAGATGCATGTAACCTAGCAGGATGCATGTAACCCTGTGGAACATCAATAGATGGTGCATGAGCAAAAACAGTTTTTAGATGCACCGAGCACTGAGGTAGCATATAGCAATGTGAATTCAGAGATAGATGCATGCATTATAATAATAGCACTTAGTTGCGGCCCAAATTAGCATATCTAATTTTTCTCAAAGACTTAGTATCCGGGGCTCAAAAACTAAAGATCTTATATGATATAGTGTAGGATAATAGGATATGCAATAAGTAGGCTGCAACTGCAAGGTAAATGATATGGCACAACCAGCTTTCAGTATTCACATATTGAAGCAAACTTTTGTGTTCACGGGATGTGCTTGCGTTCTCCACAAAAGTAAAACTGGGATAAAGGTGGACGGACCAAATAAACTCGCGACTCATTCAAACAATAAACACAGTGACCACTAAATCTATTTAGCCGCATGCCATCTGCCTCATAACTGCAAGAAGATAAGTGGCATCAGGATCTTTTTTTAGATGAAGACATGGGCTCATATCTACAAAACCCCACATCACAGGTGCTTGATATATGAACCTGATATTGTAATCCTATGTTCACATTAATTAGAAGACTAACTAAAGATTTGTATGATGTACCTAATTCATCTGATATTTGACATTGACGACAAGGCAAGAGAAGAGACTATTTTTCTGTCACACCAATTACTTCATCTAGATATGTTAGGTTCAAGGATGAAAGGAAGCCAAACAAAATAGATTTCTTCGTCACTAAAGTAGCATTTTTAGATTGATGCAAAAGCTACAAACCTGATGAGCTCATAGAGAAATACTTCCCTCATGTTTGTAAAGGCTATGGACCGTCAAATGCATAAGTGTCTCACCTACAGCCCTATAGGGTACGAACAAACAGAAACATGTATCAGTAATCCACGCTCGCATACAAATGAAATCTATACAATTAAACTTGGTCGTACAGATTTGGCAATATTTCTGTAGAATTATAGGTAACCTTATCACATGAATTCCACCAAAAATTGAAGCTGTATCGAGAGGCGACAACTATAAAATCCACCTAAAACTACACGAAATTACAAATATGGAACATGTGCCTGTGTCACCTCCAAACGAACTAACCAGAGGCAAGAATTAAAGTTTGGAGCCATAGTAGCCGGAACTACAGATGAAGAACCAAATCGATCTGGAACCCTACATGAAGAACCCAATCGATATGGGCACATAAGAAAAGAACCAAATCGCCGTGGAACCCTAGATGGAGAACAAAATTGATGTGGGAACATAAGAACCGAATCGATTTTAGGGAGGTGATAGAGGCTATACGCACAGCACCATCAGGAGGTTGTCGAGGCACTGGAGGACGGCAGAGAGGTACTCGACTACGGGTGTGGGTCTTGATCCGCGTGGACAGCCGTCGGTGAGGCCTGCCGCCCCGCGTAGCCACCAGAGCCAGTAGGTCCGGCCACCGCACCTACTCCCTTATCCGTCGAGGGAAGGAAGAGGAGACGACGTGATTCATCCGCGCAATCACATGCAGGGCCAGGCACTGCACTGGCCCCGGGGGAGAGGAAGCGTCGCCGGATGAGGAGAGGAGGAGAGAAGCGAGGATGCGAGGGGCGTAGGCAGAGGTAGCGTGCAGCTGTCGTAGGCGGAAGCAGCGAGGCGATGTGTTTTTGGTTTTGATGAGATAGGCATAGCCGCGCATGTGGAGGAAAGGATACGACCGGGTTCGGCCAGAAGCTTCTGGGAGGATGGCCACTGTTGCTGGATAAATGAACGGACGACTGAGATTGGAAGGCTGTGAATGAACGGATGGGATGGAAAGGCTATAGGACTGTAGCAGGGTACTGTTGGGAGGTGGTCTTAGAAGCTAAACATTTTATTTTGTAAAATAAAAAAATATATTTAAAAAATTAAAATTTGAATTTGTGAACTTCGAATTGAATTTTAAGACAAAAAATGATCTAAAATGAAAATGTTGTAAACATCAAAGTTGTAGAACTCATCAAGATGTACAACTTATATTTCGGTCATCTTTTCATTTGATAAAATTTGAAAAGTTCAAATTTTGAATTTCAATAAATGACAACTTCAAATGAGATTTTGAAAACTTAAATGATTTCAAATAAGAAAGCCATGCACATATAAGTTGTTGAACACATCATTATATACAACTTTTATTTTGATCATCTTTTCATTTGACAAAATTTGGATAGTTCAAAATTTGAAATTCAATAAATGGCAACTTCAAAAAAGATTTTGAAACCTTAAATGATTTTAAATAAGAAAGTCATGAATATCAAAGTTGTTGAACACGTCACTATCTACAACTTTTATTTTGGTCATCTTTTCATTTGACAAAATTTGAATAGTTCCAATTAGGAATTTTAATAAATGGCAACTTCAAACAAGATTTTGAAACCTTAAATGATTTCAACTACAAAAGTCGTGAACACAAAAGTTGTTGACCTCGTCACTATCTACAACTTTTATTTTGGTCACTTCTTCATTTGACAAAATGTTAGTAAATATTATTCATAAATTCACATATCACTCACAGTTTCATGAACTATATGAGAGACATGTTGATTTATGAACAATGTTTACTATCACTTTGTCAGATGAAGAAATAACCAAAATAAAAGTTATCGAGCTTGATGAGTTATACATCTTTGATATTCATCACTTTTTCAGCTGAAATCATTTGGTGTTTCAAAATCTTGTTATAACTTGTTATTTTTTTAAATTTGAAAAATTGAATTGCTCAAACTTTGTCAAACGAAAAGAATGACTAAATCAACATAATAACTTGATAGGGCATGATTTTAGAAAATTTTAGGGAAAATCATCACATTTGGAGTTAGTACGAGGGAGAAAGACTAGATACAAATTTTACCCAGAGATTAAAAAGAAAAATCACAACTGTTCATGATGATCAATGATGAACAAGTCTCATTTCTCTTTTTAATCTGTGACTGAAACTTATAACTAGTTTTTCTCCCTTATACTAACTCCAAATGTGATGGTTTTTTTCATAAAATTTTATAAAATCATGCTCTATCATTTTAGTCTGGTCATCTCTCTTTGTCACTAATTTTGGACAAATTCAAATTTTGAATTTCAGAAAATGATAACTTCAAACCTAATTTTTAACTACTAAATGATTTAAGTTATAAAGGTGATGAATATAAAAGTTGTTGAACACATCACTATCTACAACTTTTATTTTGGTTATCTTTTCATTGCATAAAATTTGAACAGTTCAAATTTTGAATTTCAATAAATGGCAACTTCAAACAAGATTTTGAAACATTAAATGATTTCAACTATAAAAGTCATAAACATAAAAGTTGTTGAACTCATCACTATCTACAACTTTCATTTTGGTCACTTCTTCATTTGATAAAGTGTTAGTAAACATTATTAACAAATTCACATATCACTCATAGTTTCATGAACTATATGAGAGACATGTTGATTTATGAACAATGTTTACTATCACTTTGTCTGATAAATAAATAACCAAAATAAAAGTTGTAGATCTTGATGAGTTTTACATCTTTGGTATTCATCACTTTTTCAGCTGAAATCATTTGGTGTTTTAAAATCTTGTTATAACTTGTCATTTTTTTAAATTTGAAAATTTGAATTGCTCAAACTTTGTCAAACGAAAATAATGACTAAATCAACACAGTAACTTGAGAGGGCACAATTTTAGAAAATTTTAGGAAAAAAATAATCACATTTGGAGTTAGTATGAGGGAAAAAGACTAGTTATAAATTTTACCCAGAGATTAAAAAGAAAAATCATAACTGTTCATGATGATCAATGATGAACAAGTGTGATTTCTCTTTTAAATCTGTGGCTAAAACTTGTAACTAGTTTTTCTCCCTCATACTAACTCCAAATGCGATGGTTTTTTCATAAAATTTTCTAAAATCATGCTCTATCATTTTAGTCTGGTCATCTATCTTTGTCACTAATTTTGGATAATTCACATTTTGAATTTCAGAAAATGGCAAATTTAAACTTGATTTTCAACCACTAAATAATTTCAGCTATAAAGGTGATGAATATAAAAGTTATTGAACACATCACTATCTACAACTTTTATTTTGTTCATCTTTTCATTTGACAAAATTTGAACAGTTTAAATTTTGAATTTTAATAAATAGCAACTTCAAACAAGATTTTGAAACATTAAGTGATTTCAACTACAAAAGTCGTGAACATAAAAGTTGTTGAACTCATCACTATCTACAACTTTTATTTTGGTCACTTCTTCATTTGACAAAGTGTTAGTAAACATTGTTCATAAAGTCACATCACTCATAGTTTCATGAACTATATGAGAGACATGTTGATTTGTGAACAATATTTACTATCACTTTATTAGATGAAGAAATAATTAAAATAAAAGTTGTAGATCTTGATGAGTTATACATCTTTGGTATTCGTCGCTTTTTCAGCTGAAATCATTTGGTGTTTCAAAATCTTGTTATAACTTGTCATTTTTTTAAATTTGAAAATTTGAATTGCTCAAACTTTGTCAAACGAAAAGGATGACTAAATCAACACAGTAACTTAATAGGGCATGATTTTAAAAAAAATTGAGGAAAAAATTATCACATTTAGAGTCAGTATGAGGGAGAAAGACTAGTTACAAATTTTACCCAGAGATTAAAAAGAAAAATCATAACTATTCATGATGATCAATGATGAACAAGTGTGATTTCTCTTTTTAATCTGTGGCTGAAACTTGTAATTCTCCCTCGTACTAACTCCAAATGTGATGGTTTTTTTCTAAAATTTTCTAAAATCATGCTCTATCATTTTAGTCTTGTCATCTATCTTTGTCACTAATTTTGGATAATTCAAATTTTGAATTTCAGAAAATAACAACTTCAAACCTGATTTTTCAACCATTAAATAATTTCAGCTGTAAAGGTGATGAATATAAAAGTTGTTGAACACATCACTATTTACAACTTTTATTTTGGTCATCTTTTCATTTGATAAAATTTGAACAGTTCAAATTTTGAATTTCAATAAATGGCAACTTCAAACAAGATTTTAAAACCTTAAATGATTTTAACTACAAAAGTCGTGAACATTAAAGTTGTTGAACTCATCACTATCTACAACTTTTATTTTGGTCACTTCTTCATTTGACAAAGTGTTAGTAAACATTGTATACAAATTCACATATCACTCATAGTTTCATGAACTATATAAGAGACATGTTGATTTATGAACAATGTTTACTATCACTTTGTCAGATGAAGAAATGATCAAAATAAAAGTTGTAGATCTTGATGAGTTATACATCTTTGGTATTCATCACTTTTTCAGCTGAAATCATTTGGTGTTTCAAAATTATGTTATAACTTGTCATTTTTTTAAATTTGAAAATTTGAATTGCTCAAACTTTGTCAAACGAAAAGAATGATCAAATCAACACAGTAACTTATAGGGCATGATTTTTAAAAAAATTAGGAAAAAATCATCATATTTGGAGTTAGTATGAGGGGGAAAGACTAGTTATAAATTTTACCCAAAGATTAAAAAAAAATCATAATTGTTAATGATGATCAATGATGAACAAGTGTGATTTATAGGGGCGGCTGGAGATTAAGCCGCCCCTACAAATCACAACACCGGGGGTGGCTGGTGAGTGAGCCGCACCTACAAATCGACCCATTTGTAGGGGGCGGCTCATATCATCAGTCGCCCCTACTGTGCCATTTGTAGGGTCGGCTAGTCTCACGGGTTCTGAGCATGTCCACTGTAGGGGCGGCTCCATCACCAGCCGCCCCTATAAAAAAAATTGTCCCGTTGCTACAAACATTTTTTTGGTAGTAGTGAGAGTTATATAGCACATGTATTAGTGTATTACAAAATTTTGGATTTTTCTTTCGGTCACCACCGAAACTCACAAAATTTCGTTGAATTTTTGCCCAAAATTTGAACCCTGGCTAGGACCGCTAATAATCACAACATGTGCCGTGCCCCCCAAGAATGCCATATAGATCAATCCCATTTCCTTGGTGTAACCCTGCTTCAACTTCATACACACTGATAGCAGCTGGAGGACACAAGAGACCTATTTCAAAATCATGCCCTCCTAGCTGAACAAACAGGATTCATGTCACAATGTTAACAGATAAAGGGAAAGGGTCAAAGTCCCATACGGCCATATATACTGTGCTCTAGGCTCCTCTCACTCGGCCGTTGTGAGCGGTGGATAGTGCCAGGCGATCAGTGCTCTGTTCGTTTGGGCTTGTTTGGCTGATAAGCTATGGCTGAAAGTACCGTTGACTGATTTGGTGTGAGAGAAAAATAATGTTCGTTGGCTAAAAAAGTATGCCTTATAAGCCCAATAAGCCCAAACGAACAGGACGCTGGAGTCCCAGGCTAACACAGATGGGACTTTTTCGTCTACCCTTTCCAACCATTTACATCTCGTTATGGAGTATCTCTTATAAATCCACCCACATTTACATTGTTCACACTCCTGTGTTCACCTCCATCACCTGCCCCATCGTTTGAACAAAAAAATACGAAATCGAAATCAACCTGTACACATGACTGTGACAGCCCTCGTAGTCTAACGAAATAGCAGTCCCCAAGCCAAAGGTGTCCTCACTAAAATGCATACCATCCAATCCTATCTCACAAAAATTTGAAATGAAAATTCATAATGGGGGATTTGCAGTGCTAGAACTAGAACCCTCCTTGCGGTGTTAGACCCTCTAAAATCATCATTTTTTTCAATACAAACATGAACATCAGTAGAAGCAGGGGAGTTTCAAACAGTTGTGGTGTCCATCGACATCACAGCTTGTACATACACTCGCCACAAAAGCGAAAATGATGCACAAGTTGTCACTGAGGTTAAAAATTCAATGTTAACACACCATGTAACAAGGTACCTCCACAACTCCGCCACTAAAAGAAGGAGAAATGACCTAAACCTGTTCCACATATAACTACATCGGAGCAAGGAAAACTATACTCAAAACTACAAGGCCTTGAAGTTATACATGTAACTTCTCAATGTGCCGATATCTTGCATTGATTCCAGCAGCACATGGTCCACATAAAGGCTCAATGCACCAGTCCTGCACGGTAGCACATATATACAAGACAATAGTATGTCAACTATTATTCATGAGTAGCCGTTGAAAGAAGATTTAAGAGATACTAAAGGACCGAGTGGGAGCCATGCAACATCCCATCGAATTCTTGGCAACCTACAACACCAACAGTCAGAAGTAGAATTGCTTGCTGTGAGTTAATGTAGCTGCAACAGCTAGAATAGTACTGGCATGATAGAAATTGTTTGAAATGCTAACGTTTTAGCAAAGCATTTGGTTGACGTGGAAAGGAAAAAAAAAAGAGATGAATAATTGAATGAGATAATATACCTCAAGATGTAATATGTCCAAAAGATGGCTACCAAAATGCCAATATAGCACGAATACCACATCCACTTCTTTGATGGGCCTGAATTCTGTAGTATTCCTTTAACAGCAAATAGGCATGCTACAGCAGCTATCCAATCTGCAATTTAACATTTATGTATCTTCATAGAACTGTTTTGGGTTGGGTAATATGCCTTTGTGCCTATCAGGCTATAGCACTGTGTTCTCCATTTTATTTGGGGATCCTAGGATAAAATGGGAATCCAAATGGAATAGGTTAATAACAACCAGGTACTGGTAAGGTACCAGTATCAGTCTTTCCCCAACCTCTTTCAGACTTCTAAGTTACAACTAAATACTGGTAGCAATTAGGATACAAATAAAATTGTAATCATGAACAGTTGCCGAGTGTAAACTGCCTTTTGATGCAAATGATCAGGGAAAGCCCTGGAAGAACTAAGAAATAAGCATTGTAAATAACTATGCAAAATAGACCCCTATATGTTGTACAGTATAATAAATCTGTGGACTATAAAAGGAGAAGCTCACAATTGTTTTAGGTGGCCAATCAAATTGTAAGCACCCTAGTCAACTTTGACTCAACTACAATGTGATCCAAAACAAAATTCAGTTACAAGCATCAACACATGGTTTGTTTAGAACTTTGCAAGCTAAAACCAAATGGTTGAAGGAGATACCAAACCTGCAATTATGATCATTGGAGCAGGCAAATCTTCCATGAAGTAAGCATGGTACCGCTGTTAATTTGAGAAGCACAGTTTAAGGCAAATAGACAATAAGTATACCAACAAGCAAAACTTGATTCTTTGTAGTTCCAAGCATACATTAGTGACTAATTATTTTCGATATTGCAAGCATTTCAGTTATCTAGAAGCAAGAAAGCATAAGAAGTATACAAAACAGAATAACATGACTTTGATATTTATGATCCTAATCCAACATAAAAGGAACTCGTTGTGCGGTGCCTGAATTAACTTGGGGCCCCAAATGATGGCAGGTGTACATCAACAATTGGGCACAAACAACCATTAAACCTCACAAACATAAGTATAGTAGATAGGAGTAAGCAACCAACCAGCTCCCAGGGAGACCAAGCATGGCGGAAACTGGAGTAGACAAGAAAGGACGTGTAACCTAGGAGGAACCCTGCGAAGATGCACTGCACAAAACAGTAGGCAATATGAGGACGAAATGGCCAAAATTGAGACACAAACCAAAGACCTGCACCCATGCCAGGCCGAAGGAATCAGAAATCTGAAACGCACCCTCCAACGGTGGTTCTACTGCGCGTGGCAGAACCGTCCGAAATAACACACTTTCGGAGGCGTTCGTCTTCCACTAGACACTAAGCACCTCGAAAGTGAGCTACATCGGACAGTTCCGTCGAGCACACCCCAAGGAAGAACTCAAAACAATCCACGTTTTATATCCAGAATCCAATAATAAGTACGAGCTTACAATACTTAATCCATTTCATACAACAAGAGTTCTTAGAAATTATTTATTATAAGAGTTCAGAGTGTGATAATTAAACAGCGGAATAAAAATAAACATCTAGCATAAATGATACAAGGATCCGTCTGTGCCCACCAGAAGATTCCTTCACACAAGAGTTACTCCTCAAGCTACACCAACAACAGGGGTAAAATAAACCCTGAGTACATAATGTACTCGCAAGACTTACTCGACTAGTGGGAGTAGTTTTCTGACTCTCAAGGATATGATAGGCAATATGGGTTTGCTATTTTCTTTTTGTTGGAGAAAAGCATTACTAGAAGTACGTCCTTAAGATCAAGTTTAATTAGCAGTCATGATTACTTCATTAGCTAACCATTATAGGTAATCACATGTTCTACTTTCAAACAAGGGTTAAGCAATCAGAACTATTTCACCATCTTTCATCTTTCAGTTCTTACTACGGTGCTAAACCATAGCCAAGTCGTACCGTCTCACGATAACGGCGATTAGCGAACCAATGTATCCTAGCTGGGTACCTCGAAACACACGCCTCGTTTGTACCCCAGGCACAAACAAGACTAACACATTCCAATCCTATCATGGGGTCCATGTCCCCATCCAAACTTGGACTCTAAGCCCCCACACTTGAGACCCGGTCTCAGTATGGTGCTTAGACCTCCACCTTTCCCCTCCTCTAATCAGCCAGTCCGAAAAGAACCAGAACCCATGACAAGAGCTTAACGAGCCTTCCCGCTCCTATAAGCAAGTATGTGCTTAGAATAATAAGTCTGTGATCGGACTACCATCCATAGCAATGGACGGTCATTAATCGATGCAAACAGGGAAAATAGTATAACCAAGCTAAGCCCCATTGGCCGTGGGACACAACCTGTTACACCCACCAATACCCATACCATATCCCTGTCCTGTCTCCATTTTTCCTTTCATCATTTTATTATGAGAGTAATAATAATCCCCTATTGTGAGCAACAACAGGTTACTCACACTACCGATGACCTAAGCATAGCATCTACTCGAACCTGCACTAGTAAGACTCTTAGGACAGGTGTATCTATGTACATGGTTTCCATAAAAATCCTGTAACATAAATGCACAATATAATATATGGTGAATTATAAAATAGAGGTTATGCACCGGGGCTTGCCTTAGGCAGGCGCGGTGTCAGCTGAGTCAGTCAGTGGTGGCTCCAGGACCTTCTCCTGCATGAGAATCACCTCCTCATACTCCTCGATGATCTCCTCGAACTCGTCGGTGGTCATGATCTCTACCAACTCGTTCTCTACATGCATGCGATGATGATGCAACACTTAGCATTCAGGCAACAACAACTCTTAAACTAAGGATGCGCATACCAAGCTACTAAACTAGCTCTAATGACTAAGATACTAAGCTAACTATCATCTTCATCAAGCAAGGTGTTGGATTCAACTAACAAACACTCAGTTTTGCAATTTAAGGGTAAATCTTTATTTCTACTAATGTTTTAATATATATTGAAACAAATAGCATTTAACTACCATAATGCTTAGTCTATTCTAAGGCTACAAAAATTACAGTGAGCACATAATAATACAATGAAGCTACTATAAAATTTTTAGGACTAAAGCTATCACAAATTTACCACAAAAATTCTGATAATAATTAACTTAATATTATTAAGCATCCTCAAATGATTTAATAGCTCCTAATGTCAATATGTATAAACATGAACTAAATACATCAATCGATAGAGCTCAATTTTAGAAACCTAACAAAATTCATTTCACAATTTTTGGACACCTACATGATTTTATATGATTTACCAAAGATCGGCTCAAAAAATAAATTAGAAAACCATTGCTAATTCCTTATGAAAAATAAAACTAAATCTCCCGCGCAGCCCACACGCGTGGCCCGCGTGACACAGCGCGCGCACATAGTGACCCATTGGCACGGCCCACTTGAGGCCGGCCTGCTCGTGAGGCCACCTGCGGCGAGGGAGTCCCGCGCGTGTTGGTGATTTTGCAAAAGAGACCTTGAACTCATCCCAATTTACAACTAAGTACTAACACTATTTTCTCCTCTCTCAGATCTTCTCACTTAACCCCTTGACTTTTCCCTAATTCACCCGCGCACACCCCCAAAGACTCAGCGCATGGCGGCGCGGGGGCGATGACACGGCACGATCATGTCGGCCAACAGGGGCTCACACTGGCCCATCGGTCGGGCCGACCTTCAACTACGGTCCAACCGCATACACCAAGCAGCATCATGGGGTGGTAGGATGTGCTGGAGCGAGCTGTAGCGACGCACGGCCGTCCACGGCGGCGGCGCTGCTGCTCTAGCGATCTAGAGCACCTAAGAACCTAATTGGCTAGCGAGGAAGCATCAGTAGACTACCGTGGACCTAGCCGAGGTGATGGTTGCAGTGGAGGATGGCGAAGGAGGTGTGGCCACATGCGGCTGATGGGGAGGCGGTAGCGGTTCCACTGGCGTGCGCAAGGTGGAGAGGGAGGCAAGGTGAAAGTAGTGGTGCAGGTCAATTGGCTTAGGAGGGACGGTAGGAGGACGGCCCTCGTCCACAGCCGAACATGGTCCTATCAGCATGGCAGTAGGAAAACACCAAATTAGAGCTCGATCGGGCGCCATACAAGGCGAGGTGGCACTAGCAGAGAACATACCTTTGATCCAAGGGTCAAACCAGGCTCTAGTCCCGGGAAATATTACTCCCGGGACTAGAGAGACCTTTAGTCCCGGTTGGTGGCTCCAACCGGGACTAAAGGTCCCTGCCCAACGACTCCTGCGCCGGGCCATTGTGGCAGGGGACCTTAAGTTCCAGTTGGAGCCACCAACCGGGAATAAAGGTCGACCTTTACTCCCGGTTGGTGGCTCCAACTGGGAGTAAAGCTCTTGTCCCGGCTAGTGGCGTGGCCCAGGACTGGAAAGTGACCTTTAGTCCCGGTTGGATCCACCAACCATCCACCAACTGGGACTAAAGGTCCCCCCTATAAATCCTGCTGGCCGTCTTCTTCCTCCCCGAGCCTACCCGAGAGCTTCAGTTCAAATTTAAGCAGTGTTCTTGCTCTTTCTCCATCCATTCTTCGATTTCTTCGATTCCTCCATCGATTCTTCGGTTCTAAAGGTTACCAACTTCATACTCTCATATTTCACCATTGTCTTATCTCATTTTGTTCACTATATATATATGGTTCTTTATTGTGGTTTTTTTTCATTTGTAAGCAATTTGAGCTCAAAATCACTTCAAGCTTGCATATTTACATGAAGGAAGGTTAAAGTAGCTATTAAAAACTAGTATTCATCGTTCATTTGTAGCATGCATAGCACACTTCATTGTTTAGAGATATAGAGAATTTTAGAGTTTTTTTAATTTTATTTGTTTATAAAATGAGAAATTTGTAGTGTATTAAAAATGAGTATAGAGAGTAGATGGCAACTGCTTCGGGGTCCTCGGCCTCTCATGGGTTTCCAAAGCTACTTAGGCCGGGCCTCCCACTCATTGCATGTGGCAAGTGTTGTGATGAGACGAAGATTGTGATGGAGTACCGAGTGAAGAAGGAGGGTCCCAACAAGGGTCGCATTTTCTACAAGTATCTAGATCGCAATGTGAGTTATTTTATCATATTTAATGATTATGGTCAGTTTATACCTATTTTCATGATGGTTGTGATTAAAGTTCTAATTTTTTGTTTTAATTTTAGTGGGATGGCACTGGATGTTCAGGCTTCTACTGGGAGGAAGAGTATGTTGAACTCGTGCAAAAATATCTTGCACAACAGGCAGATATGGCGGCTAATGCGGCAATGATCTAGCCGAAGAAGCCCAAAGATGTTGAATAAACGGGGGATCTGTCTGTTTTAGTTGGGATTGGTCGTGAAATCCTTGTGCTGTTGAAGTGCATTTTAGCTTTAGTGTTTTTAGTGGTAGTTGGGATTGTCTACATTGTAGCGAGGCTTTCTTAAATTTATAGCTTTTGTGGTGGTATGCATGTTGTATAATTAACTAATTATGTTCTAGGTTTTAATACGGTATTTATGTCATGTAATGCAGATGAGTCAGCATTGGATGTACAATGCTGATCGTCGCTCCCAAGAGTTCATGGACGGCGTGCATTCTTTGTTATGTGCGGCCGAGGCAAACAAATGCGATGGTTTCATGTGCTGCACATGTGCCGTATGTAAGAATACGATAGAATATGCTAACTCAAAGACTCTTCATTCACACTTGTTCAAGTCGGGTTTCATGCCAAACTATATTTGTTGGATGAAGCACGGAGAAACCGGAGTTGTAATGGAAGAAGGTGAAGAAGAACAATGGGGCGATGATGACATTTTTGCTGACTATGGTGCCTTCAATGATACTGCAATGGGGGAAGCTGAAGAAGAGGTGGGGGCAAAGGAGAATCCCGCTAAAGAAGAGGTGGGGGCAGAGGAGAAGCCCGCTGAAGAAGAGGTAGGGGTAGAGGAGGAGCCCGTTGATGATCTTGGTTAGGCCATTCGTGACGCACAAAGAGAATGCGAAAGTGAAAAGGAGAAGATCAAGTTCGACCGCATGCTAGAGGATCACAAGAAATTGCTATACCCAACTTGTGATGCGTGGCAGAAAAAGTTAGGTACCACATTGGAATTGCTGCAATGGAAGGCAAAGAATAGTGTATCTGACAAGGGATTCGCGGAGTTACTAAAAATCCAAAAGAGATGCTTCTGAAGGATAACGAATTGCACAGCACTACATACGAAGCAAAATAGGTAGTCTGCCCTTTAGGATTAGAAATCTAGAAGATACATGCATGTCCTAATGACTGCATCCTCTACGGTGGCATGAAGTACGAGAAGTTGGATGCATGCCCTGTATGTCACGCGTCGCGGTATAAGATCAGGCGAGATGACCCTGGTGATGTTGAGGGCGAACGTCCCAAGCAGAAAATCCATGTTAAGGTTATGTGGTATGCTCCTATAATACCATGCTTGAAACATCTTTTTAGAAACAGAGACCATGCAAAGTTGTTGCGATGGCACAAAGAAAACCGTAAGGTAGACAATATGTTGAGACACCCTGATGATGGGTCCCAGTGGAGAGCAATCGATAGAGAATTCCCCGAGTTTGCAAGTGATGCAAGAAACTTAAGGTTTGCTTTAAGTATGGATGGTATGAATCCTTTCGAGGAGTAGAGCAGTAGTCACAACACTTGGCCTGTTACTCTATGTATCTACAACCTTCCTCCCTGGTTATGCATGAAGCGTAAGTTTATTATGATGCCGATGCTCATCCAAGGCCCAAAGCAACCTGGCAACGACATCGATGTGTACCTGAGGCCACTAGTTGAAGAACTTCTACTTTTGTGGAACAAGCCAGGTGTATGCGTGTGGGATGAGCACAAGCAGGAGCACTTTGACCTGCGAGCATTGTTGTTCATAACAATCAATGATTGGCCAGCTCTAAGTAATCTTTCAGGACAATCAAACAAGGGATATAATGCATGTACACACTGTTTTGGTGACATAAAAGGTATATTCTTGAAAAAGTGTCACAAGGTCGTGTACCTTGGGCATCGACGATTTCTTCCTGCAAATCACCCCATAAGAAAGAAAGGCAAGCATTTTAAAGGTAAGGCAGACCACTAGACCAAGCCTCGCAACTGAACTGGTGAGGACGTCCTCGATATGGTCAATGATGTGAAAGTAATATTTGGAAAGGGACCTGGCAGCCAACCTATTTTGAAGGATGCCAACAGTCACGCACCCATGTGAAAGAAGTCCATATTTTGGGAGCTACCCTATTGACAAGTCCTAGAGGTCCACAGCGCGATCGACATGATGCACCTGACGAAGAATCTTTGTGTGAACCTGCTAGGCTTCATGGGTGTGTATGGGAAGCCTAAGGACACAATTGAAGCACGACAGGACCTATGGTGTTTGAAAGAACGAGACAACCTGCATCCAGAGAAGACAGATGATGGACGCTAGTACTTAAGTCCTGCTAGCTACACTCTTAGCAAAGAAGAGAAGGACAGCTTGTTTGAATGCCTACATAGCATTAAGGTACCATCTGGATTCTCCTCGAATATAAAGGGTATAATAAATGTGCCAGAGAAGAAATTTGGACACTTAAAGTCCCATGACTGCCATGTGCTCATGACTCAATTGCTTCCAGTTGCATTAAGAGAAATTCTACCGCCAAATGTACGTCTAGCCACCGTGAAGCTATGTGCATTCCTCAATGCAATTTCTCAGAAGGTAATCGATCCAATGGATCTAGCGAAACTACAGAATGATGTGGTTCAATGTCTTGTCAGCTTTGAGTTGATGTTCCCTCCTTCCTTCTTTGATATCATGACACACCTCATAGTTCATCTGGTCAAGGAGATTACTATTCTCGGTCCTGTGTTCCTACACAATATGTTCCCCTTTGAGAGGTTTATGGGAATCCTGAAGAAATATGTTCACAACCATGCTCGGCCAGAAGGAAGCATCGCCAAGGGCTATGGAACAGAGGAGGTCATTAAGTTCTATGTTGACTTCATTCCCGATATTAACCCGATTGGTGTTCCTGAATCGCGACACGAGGGGAGACTAAGTGGAAAGGGGACACTAGGGAAGAAAACATATATTGGTAAGGGTGATGATTATTTCAATAAAGCACACTACATAGTTCTATAGAACTCCTCCTTGGTAGATCCGTATATCGAGACACACAAGAACCTCCTCCGATCTGAGTTCTCAGGGAAGTCTGAAGCATGGATTACGCGTCAGCACATGGAAACTTTCAGCGACTGGTTGCGAAAAGAATGTCAGGGTGATGAGAGTATTGATGAGGAGCTGTATTTGTTGGCTAGGCAGCCATCGTGGCATATCCTCACATACAAAGGGTACAAGATAAATGGGAATATATTTTACACAGTAGCACAAGATAAAAGGAGCACCAACCAGAACAGTGGTGTCCGCATAGATGCCACCGACCCTAGTGGGAACAAGCAAACATACTATGGCTGCATAGAGGAGATATGGGAACTAGACTATGCATCTCATTTTAAGGTACCTTTGTTCAAGTGCCAGTGGGTAAAGACAACTGGAGGCGGCGTAGCAGTCAACAACTAGTATGGAATGACAATAGTGGACCTCAATAATATTGGGTACAAAGGTGAACCGTTTGTCCTTGCGAAGGATGTGACTCAGGTGTTCTATGTCAAGGACATGTCTACAAAACCAAAGAGAGGGAAAAATGACAACCACCCAATCAATGATGAGCCAAAGCGCCACATAGTTCTTTCAGAAAAAAGAAACATCATCGAAATCGAAGACAAGTCAGACATGTCAGAAGATTATGAAAAGGATGACCGAATTTCACCCTTCACAGTGAACAAAGACCCTAGCATCCAGCTAGACGATGAGGACACTCCATGGTTACGATGTGATCATAACCAAGGGACATACGTCAAGAAGAAGTTCATTACTGTGCCCGCTTGATATATATATTGATGTTCAATAGTGTGTATTAGAGATATTATGTAATAATTGTGAATTTATGTTTGATGATGAATTATGTCACGTTGAAATGATGTGAAAACAAATTTATGTTTGATGTTGGGATTATGTCACATTGAAATGATGTGAAAACAAATTTATGTTTGATGGTGGGATTATGTCACGTTCAAATGATGTGAAAACAAATTTCCAGTCGAAACACAAGAGTTTTTCTGAATTTAATTAAACACTATATTTTTGCATTATCGAAATAGTAATTTAAACACTATATTGTGTTTTAAAACTTGTTAAAAAATTAAAACTTTAGGTCACATAATTTTCCTGTGTGCAATAAAGCAAAATAGAATCTATATTTTTTTTAAATATTTTTATGTCTTTTATTTAATTTTCTGTGCAATTAACAATCCTTTTATCACTTGTGTAAAAAGAAATATATTAAAATCCTAATGAATTGGCGGGCAGCGAAACTACAGTTCGGCTACCCGCCAAAAACCTTTAGTCCTAGGCGCCACCACCAGTCGAGACTAAAGGTGTGACCTTTAGTCCTAGGCGTTAACAGGGCCCAGGACTACAGGGCCTTTAGTCCCGGCTGGTGGTGGCGCCCGGGACTAAAGGTCCTCTCCCTTATATAGCCTCTGTGCCCTCCCCGGTCCCTCTTCTTCCTCCTCCCCACTACCAAGCCAAGCCCTAACAGACCCACCGGCGCTCGTCTGATCCGTCGCCGACGCCGCACCTCGCGAGCGCCCGCATGCGCACCGGCGCCCCACAACCCTGACGTCGCATGCCCCGACTAAGCGCGCTCACCGACATGCCACCCCCCGACCACCCCGGCCCGTCCCTGCTCCGCCGCGACCGTCCCCGCCCCGGTCCCGCTCCGCCGTGGCTGGCCCCGCTCTGCCGCGGCCATCCTCGCCCCGGCCCCGCTCCGCCGCGGCTAGCCCCGCTCTGCCGTGGCCATCCCGGCCCCGCTCCGCTGTGGTCGTCCCTGCCACCGGACTGGTGCCCTACCCCCTAAACCACCGGATTGGAGGAGAGGAGGAGCAGGGCAGTAGAGGAGAGAAGGGAGGTGGAGGAGAGAAGGGAGAAGGAAGAAGGAGAAGGGAGGAGAAGGAGAAGGGAGAAGGAAGAAGGAGAAGGGAGGAGGAGGAGCCTCGGCCACCGGCCACGCCCTCGCTGCCTCGTCCTCACCGCCTCCGGAAGCCCATCACCGCCGACCCCTACGTACGTCGATATGTGTTTGTATGTGATATATGCAGAGGAACGCCTTGTTGTGTTGTATGCGGAGCAACACCGTCGTTGTGTTGTATGCGGAGCAACACTGCTTCGTTGTGTTGTATGCGAAGCAACGCCGCCTTGTTGTGTTGTATGCGGAGCAACGCTGCCTCATTGTGTTGTATGTGGAGCAACGCCGCCTCGTTGTGTTGTATGCGGAGCAACGTCGCCCTGTTGTTGTATATGCGGAGCAATGCCGCCCCGTTGTTGTATATGCGGAGCAATGCCGCCCCGTTGTTGTATACCCTAGCGAGAACGACGATTCGCCCTAGCGAGAACAACGATTCGCCCTAGCGAGAACGACGATTCGCCCTAGCGAGAACGATGAATTCGCCCTAGCGAGAACGATGATTCGCCCTAGCGAGAATGACGAATTTGCCCTAGCGAGAACGACGAATTCGCCCTAGCGAGAACGACGAATTCGCCCTATTGTTCTTGCAAGAGCGAATTGTCGTTCTCGCTAGGGCAAATTCGTCATTTATATGACTTGTTTACATATATGACTTGTTTATATATATGACTTGTTTATATGACTTGTTTACATATATGACGTGTTTACATATATGACTTGTTGACATATATGATTGTTTACATATATGAATTGTTTATATATATGACTTGTTTATATAACTTATTTATATGACTTGTTTATATATGTGACTTAGATTTATTTTGTTTATGACTTATTGTACATATATGACTTGTTTACATATATGACTTGTTTATATATATGTGACTTAGATAAATTTGTATATGACTTATTGTATATATATGACTTGTTTATATATGTGACTTAAATTTTGTTAAATTTGTTAGATATGGCTGCCCCGGGAGACAACATGGAGGAAGAAATGATGAATATTATTGCCAATGCTGGTGAGCAGGATGTTGATGACGGAAGTCAATACCTAGCTCTTGAAAATGAGCAAGAAAATGTTTTGCAAGAAAATACAGGCGAGGTATATATACTAAATATATATTATATGTGAATATTGTATATATTTCTGTGTACAAAAGATATGTATTTATTATTTTTTTATATGTAGCCCTCTAGATCGGCGACCACAACGGCAAAGAGCAAAAATGTTTGAGGACCGAAGAAACCACTGGAGGGCCGGTACATAATATCAGAATTCAACATCGAGACAAGCGAACCACTTGGTCCACATAAAAGGAAATTCGTGGAACACTGTGGGTACCATGTAAGGGATAGAATTCCGATCAGTATCCATGAATGGAAGAAAATGATCAATGAGCCTGATGTTAGTTTTGTCTCTACTGTTGACAAGAATTTGCTCTGGAATGATATCCTTGCCCATTTCACGTTGCAAGCGGATGATTATGATGATATCAACGATGATGAATTGAAGGAGCTAGTTCGATCGTGGGCTATGAAGAAGATGGCCACACAATTCCAGACTTGGAAGAAACAGCTATACAACACATACATCAAGAAGAATGAAACGCTGAATTTCAATACTGCTACGGGCCCGATCTCAAAACAGAGGCCATATTGGAATGATTTCGTAGAGTACAAGACATTAGCAGAGGGTGAGGCATGGGTGAGAAGGACCAAGAGAATGCCCGAAAAAAGGTATATCACCATGACATGGGATCAGGTGGCTACGATACTGCCATTCCGAAGTGGCAAAAAATGGAAGCGGACATTATCGCCAAGGGGATCGAACCAAAATTAGCCAAGTGGCCCCCACGCTCGAAGAATTGGTTTTTCGGTCATGGGGGAAGACTCGACCCATAGACCGATCTGGCAGTGTATGGGCAAAAACTCGAAACAGCAGCACGCCGATTGGCTTTTGCTATAGAAGCTAAAGAGATTGGTGTGTTCAAGCCAAATAGAGAGAAGGATGAGCTGACGTATGCCATCGGGACTGCTGAACACACTGGCCGAACCAGAGGCTTAGGACGCAACACTCCATGGGTTCATGGTTTCCCTAATGATAGGGAAACCTACCAAAGCCGCTAGAGAAGCAAGGAGGAGCAAGCAGCGCGGGTGACAATGTTGGAGGAAATGGTGCTTGAATCAAAGGAGCGAGAAAAAGCAATGGAAGCAAGAATGCAGGAAGAAATCAGAAAGCAAGTGCAGATAGCAATGAGTGCCCAGAGGCAGGCATCAGAGCCAGGAATGAATGTTAATATTAGCCCCCCTAGTTAGTTGAAAAGCAGCTACACTTCCACTGAGCTGCCAAAGCAAGATGACGCAGCTCTGCGCTTCCCCGTGGATGATGTCACTACTCCAATGACATCAATTGAGCTACATGTTCCAAGGGGGAATGACACAATCAAGGTCGCTGTTGGTGTTTTTACTCCTCCAGACCCTACCAAGACACCAAGAATCCATGGGGCACCAATACAACCTGAATATGCTAGGGTCGCAGTGCATAAAGTGAGCAAAGGTTATGAGGATCTAGCTCTTGACATTCCTAGAGGTGATGGAGAGAAGACTCGAGGAGAAGCAGAGAAGGCATATATACTATGGCGCAAGCGCTACATCATTATCCCTAGGGCGTCTGCTCCACCGCCAGCAGACATTAGGTGCGGACAAAAGTTAACAAAACAATTTTTTGATAATTTTCTATGGGCATGACTAATAATAAGCATTTACTTATATCTCATTATTTTTTGTACTCACAAAGCAGGGCCTCCACCAACCAAAGTCCAGTTGTTGCTTCTCCCGACCATCATAGTGCTCAGGGCAATGATGACTCCTTCGAAGGCACTGCTGCATCCCCACCATCTCCAACTCCTCCGCCACCTCCAAGGAAGTCCACAACTCCTCCACCGAGGTCTCCAACGCCTCCGCCGCCTCCAAAGTCTGCACTGCCTCCAAGGCTGTCTCCAACGCATCCCCTGTCTCTGAGGAAGCTAGCCCCTAAGAGGTCCGCCCCACAAACGAAGCCGTTGCCCTGCCCGCCGGCAAAGAAGCAGAAAGCAAATACTCATCCAGTTATTCCCCAAAAACTATCTTATGAGAAAAGTGAACAGGAATTAAAGGATGCAGTACAAAAAGAAGTGACAGATTTCTTTGAAGGTGCAAAACAGGCACGACAAGCGAGGGAGAACCCGGGGCCATCATACTTCTTCCTACCTCTAGATCAACTAAGAAAGAAGTTGGAACAAAAAAATGGGATTCTCTTAAGAGCGCCGCGAAACAACCAATATCAGACTATGACCGCTCTCTCACCAAGTCATATGAGGCGGCGCAAAAAAAGAAGAGAGTAGGGAAAGGTGTTGCACAACTCGGACAACAATCGCAACAATCAATCCCCCCCTTGTCGTTCCTAACGAATATGGTTCAAACTTAAACTTAGTGGCGGAGGTAGGCAGCTATGAGTCGTTTCTTCGGTTTTATGAGGACACTGGTTTGAACCTTGCTGAAGTGCTCGCTAAAGGACCATCTGCTCTGGAAGTGGATCCTTACAAGAAATTTGTACCAGGCCAGAGTCTATACAACCCGGAGAAATTAGGTGAACTGGGTACGCAAATGTACCTGCTAAACGGGTGGTACATGTCGGCGTCTGATGCGGGACAAATGTATCTTTCTATTGGAATTAGAAACCACCATTACTTCCGTGGCAATGACATTATCTATGTCGAGCTTCCAGAATTACACCAACTATGCCACCTGGACTCTCTCGACAAAAGTCTCATTAGCTGCTATTGTCTGTAAGTGTGATTATTTTCTACTATATTCACAATTTCTTTATTATATATTCACAATATATATATATTCACAATTTTCATGTATGCAGATATGAGATGACAGAACTTAGAAAGAGAAAGGATAATGATGTTGGGTTCGTTGATCCGTATGTCGTATACAAACACCCTAACCCCCGAAGGATTATAAGCCTCAACCTGAGAGAAATCTCATGAATTTCTTAGTGAACCAACGCGCCAAGAAGGAGATACTCTTCCCCTACAACTTCAAGTGAGTGTTATTATAAGTAATTAATGTCGATCATATATATGGGACATCAATATTTCCTTACTAGCTAGTTACCTCTCTCTCTCTCTCTCTCTCTCACACACACACACACACACACACACACACACACACATATATATATATATATATATATATATATATATATATATATATATATATATATATATATATATATATATGTTTATGCAGGAATCACTGGATATTGATGGTCATCGATATGGCCAATAGTAGATTGAAAATCTTAGACTCATTGAGAAAACCGCAAACGGAGTATCAAGACATGATAGATATTATACAA